>NC_091792.1:7893787-8196818 GCF_041296235.1 Equus asinus
TGCTTAGTTCCTTTTTCTGTGACTGGCTTCTTTTTTTCTGGCTCCTCTGCGCTGTTGCTGTGGTTGGGTGTGACACTTGCTGCTGGCAGGTAGGAACACTCCACAGCAAACTTCTCACCTTAACCAGGAGCTCAGCCAGCCCCTGGAAAGACCCTGACCTCCGAACGCTATGCTCACACGGGGTCAGATGGGTCCCCGTGAGATCAGGTCATCCTTACTTTCTTCTTAGTTCTGATTATTATTTTTTATTCAAAAAGAAAATTGAATGTGTTTAGTAGGTAAACTCTATATCATGACAGTACATATTAAATTTTTTAAATTTTTTGCTGTTTTGAATACAATGCTGATTCTGTAGGAGAGAACAGTGATCATCATTGGCCTTTGCCAGAGAAACTCTAGAAGTGATAATAATGAGTGCTAATGCTTTTGCCACTCAGTTGGAGCAAAGCTTGAAAGAGGCCTCATGAGAGGGAGACTTCCAGTGGAAATGCCATCTCTTTGCATTTATGCGTTCATTAACTTTTCCCGTTAAGCTTGAACTCTAAGGACAACAGCTCTTTAATTTCCCTTTGTAAAGTAGGAAAGTGGAGCAACAGGAGAACATTAGATGTTCTTTAGAGACAATAAGATCATAAATCAACAAATCAATTCTGAATGAGGTTCTAGTAAATGCCTCATGCTGGGAATGATGCACATAGAGTTTTAGAACACTCAGTTCTTTTGGTAGATGTGAGGAAAAAGAGACAAATTTCATTCTTCAGGCTGACAGCAAATCCCTGTTGACATACATTGAGGTAAATGCAAGACAGTTGGTTTGATGTGAAGTTTTAAATAGAGTGGAGTATGATTTATTAATGAACTGCAGGACACAGACTGAATTTAGATGGGAGAGAACAGCACTGGTTGTTTTCTTCAGAACCTTTGGCCAGCGCACCAAAATGTTTTTAAAGTATAGCTTTAATAAATTATACAGGAAAAAAACAAGTCTTGTCACTACCTCGCACTATACTTCTGAGTCACTTGGTATGGCTGAATCAATGGCTTTTTCTTACTCTATGATTTCTTATACCAGGAAAATCTTCATATTAGGGATCTATACATATATGTCTCTAATGTGGTGTCTTTGAAAGAATGTGTACGTCGCAGATAAGTGAAGCCGTTAGTGGCCAAGCACATCTGTTTTTAAAAGTCATGTCTTCTGTCAACTTTGTAACCTTGTCCATTCTCTGGTAATCATGTTTGTACATTTTTATCAAGTTACCACCAGATGGCAAGCTTGCATCTTTTTTTGCCATCTTGACCCACTTTTCTTCCATTCATTTCATTAACTAATTCATTCCTTCAGTATTTACTGGATGTAAAATACGTGCTGGATTCTGTGCTGACTGCTGAAGAACATTACTCCTCCCCGCCAGCAACTTACATGTAGTGGGAGTGGAGAATAAGACTGACGTTTGGTACGAAAATAAATTCTTTTAACATCAACGAAACTATAGAACTTACACGTCCAGTTTCAAAGAGATCTCAGGCTCACAGCTGTTACTTAAAGTGAATGACTTTAAGTATACAGATCTATATTTTGAAAGAGGAGCAATTAGCTTTTTAAATACTATTGCTAAACAAGTTCAGAAATGAGGCATGTGGTCCTGTGTCCACCACATCTACCTCTAGGGGGATTCAAAACCTCCTCTGAGAACTCTCTGTGAGATTTTTGCTTTTCTGGTACCTTGTTCTCTACGCTGTCTAGCTGAGCTGACTCCAACAAAAACCACTCTACTTAGAAATCAAGTTTCTAGGTGAAAAGCCAACAAACAAATATGAACATAATAGCATGCCTGCGTTCAGTAGGGGTAATAAGAAATCATTGCCCATATTAACTAAACGAATGCCCCTTTATCTAAATGGGTGGTCTTATTTATTTGTTGGTTACATGTTTTGGTGCTGCCCTATCTTTACTTTCTGCCTCTCTTAGGATTGGATCCTTTTCCTAGAATTGTGAGTTTTATCGTTTTGTGAAACAGAATTTGGGGGTTAAGAATTGGAAATAGGAACTTATTCCTGTCTGTTATGTGAGTCTTCTTACTTTATAGTTCCTCTCTCTGGGAGGAGATTTTTATTTGTTTTTTTCCCCACATAATGGTGTTATTAAGGATATTAAAAACAATAATTAATATTTAGTAATTACAGATATGCCAGACATGAAGGGCTGATCCAGCATTCAAAGCTAGCTTGTCAGATCCCAAAGTCCATGTTCTTAACCACTCTGACATAACTGCTCTTGACTTTGCTACAAGTAGCTTAACTGGAATCATGTGAAAGAAGTGTTTTCACCTAATTTTCAACTTAAAAAAAATTCCACTTAAATAATGTTCTTTATTGATTTTCATGAAAGCATCCTATTCAATTTCATTTTCTAAAGTCTACAGATTCACTAAAAATAATTTGGAACTAGTTGCTGGTGATAAGCAAGTAGCACAAGACCATTTAATAATTATGTAAAATTAGTAAAATTAAATTTAATGTTATTATCATTTCAGTGTAGTCGTTGAACTACAGCTGCACAAATAACATGAATTTCACATCCTTGGCTTCATATGATGTGCCATTTGAGCAGCCAAGTGAGTTCTCTTTCATCAGAGAAAGTTTCCTTTGCTCTTGCTGCATCCAGAGTTCTTTCCCTCAAAGTATGAATAAAGTCATTGTGTAGGGAGAAGGGTCGGGCAGCGGTTTGTAAAGGAAAAGTCACTGCCACAGAAATTTCTGAGACAGTTTGGAATTGTGGTTTGTTTCCTTAACCTCTGCCTTTCCAACGACTTTGAAAGACCCAGCAGGGGCTCTGAGACTGTGAGCCTTCCCCTGGGCTTACGGTCATTGTATACTTGCTGGAATGGACATCAAAGGGATAGGAACACATTTGTGGCAGCAGAAGCCAACAAGCTCAATCTCCTAATACAGTTTGGAAGAACTCTGAGATATGACTCATCCCTCTACTTATTGATCAGCTATCATCAATTATTTCTATCATTTGCATAATTTTAAAGTGATCGTGTTTCATGTTGTGTATAATCATTGATATATAGAGCACAAATTACCAAATAAACTACTAAAATAAAAATATTATATTTATAGTATCATTTAAACCATTGGGGAATTTTTTGACAAGCAGTTAAGAAAATGTAAATATTCAAAGTCCTAAATCTTATCTGATGCCTTAAGTCAGTTAAAATGGGAATCATAAAATGGCAATGCAATAAATACACATAAAGTCATTTGACACATTTTGAGGTGGAGTCAAGATCTTTTCTTTGAACATAGGTCCATTGACTAGAAGGCTAATTTGTCATTCTTGCATAAAGAACATTAGTAATACATACTATATTGTGTGTGTGTATATATTTTATAACATCCATATCTATATAATATTCTGTGTATTATCTTAAAGAGACACTATACTGAGTGCAAAACCTTTTTAAACTTTTGGCACATTTTTTTCCAATCTGTTATCATTGTCTGAACACACCTAATTGAGTAGCAGTTATTTTTGGTGACCCACCTTTGTTGAGAATTTCCAAACCATTTACCTTAGTTTTTATAGAAAAATACTATTTATATACTATTTATTACAAAAATTATATTAACATGTACACTTGGTATAAATAGGTTTGGGTACAAAACCAAGTTTGGCCTGTCACTCCACCAATGGGAGCCAACGTGTGTGGGCATTAGAAGGTGGCATAGTAGCCAGGATCACTCATCATGCTTTGGTGGCTTGATGAGGATGTGGTACAAAGGAAGTGGTTGACCAAGGGGATGTGAACCATTCCTCAGTAAAGGTCAGTAAAGCAGACTTTTACTTTTGCATAGAACAGACCAGATATTGTCCACGATTTGTAGAACAGCATGTTAAAGGATGTTTTTTTTTCTACATCTTTCCCACATTGTGATAAATATTAAAAACCCATTATTAACTCTTCCATCTAGCTTATCCTATTTGTTTGTTTGTATTATATGATTTAATTATATCCTGTTAAACTTGTGCATGGTGCAGGACTCATTTTAACTTTTAAAGTAGTTTCTAATCTTGACCACAGAATCTTAGATTCTATAGCAGAGGGAGATGCCCATGATCGTTTAATTATATCCTTATTTTCTGTATACTATTCAGATGGAGTTGCATAAAACCATATTTATCTTCTGATAATCAAGTTTTCAAAAGATACTTTATTTAAAAGGAAAACATATATTCATTTCTTGTAACATTACTAATGTGTAGGAAGACCTATTTGTTGTCCATTCAACAGATATTTATCGATGGCCTTCTAAAGGTCAAGCATGACGTCAGGTACAAATGCATGCTATATTTACTACATTGCATATAGAGGGCATTTTTAATATCCACACAGAAAATGTCCATGACCAATATGATAACTGTGTGTTACTTTTCCTTTTGCCACCTATAGTTGCTGATAATAACTTTGATAGTATTCAGAGACCAAACTAAGGCAGTTATTTCCACTCTCACAAGTTCAAAGAAAATATAGTCCCATTGTTAGCCTTTGAAAATAAAAAACTAAGAATGTCAGGCAATATAACTTAATCATTTAAAAAGTATTTCCATCAATTATTTTCAATTGGAGGAGCATCCTCTTGTGGAAATGTTTCCTGTGGAGGGCAAATGCTCTGGAACAATTCTACAAAAAAGGATTTTCTGGTAAAATGGATTTTCTTGTAGATATCCCTTTGAATTTTTAAGTCATTTTATTTACACTTAGATACTTATTTTAAAAGTCAAAGTTTAATAGGATGTCATTGTTTAATAGGATGTCACTGTCTCTATCCTATATTTTAAATGCAAATCACTTTTCTATGATTTATGCACTTTCGTAATCCAGGGAAATGATTTTCAAATTGAGCTACACAATACACCCACCTGAGGAACTTTTTAAAAATACCTCTTGGGGCTGGCACCATGGCATAGTGGTTAAGTTCAACGCACTCTGCTTTGGCAGCTCAGGTTCACAGGTTCACATCCCAGGCACAGACCTACACCACTCATGAGCCATGCTGTGGCAGTATCCCACATATAAAATAGAGGAAGATTAGCACAGATGTTAGCTCACGGCTAATCTTCCTCAGCAAAAAAATATAAAAAATTAAAAAATCAAAATACCCATCGCTGGGCTTTGTCCTCAGGGATGCTGATGTAATTGGTCTGTGATGGGACCCAAGCAAGAATATTTTTTAAATTCCTCTAATAATTTTAATATGCAGTTTGAGTTGAGAACCTTTGATATAGAACATAGGTTGCAATTTATCTGTGTTAAATTTATAGATTAATATTAAAATAATAAAGTGGTGTATTGTAATTGTCTTTTTAAGTTTATTCATTCAACAAATATTTATTGACTGCCTATTATTCTCCAGAACTTTGGGTGGATGCTTTTGTCTTTCCTAGTTTGTTTTTGGTGAATAAGACATTATGGAATTATTTAAACACCATAAATAACATGTAGGGGAGCTGAATTTATTACTCTGGTCTTCAACAGTGCCTTAGTCTGGATAACATGTGACTTTCTTGGCTTTGTCCTATTTTTCTTCCTATTCCTTCAGTGTGCTAGTACCCAAAAGAAAATCTGTTTAGTCATTATGTGAATTTTGCATAATTTTATCTCATTGATTTATTCGATATATATTTGAGAAGCACCTACTATGTTTCGAGTTCTGTGGAAACAATCTTACTCTTTAATGACTCACACATTCGGTTGTGTTTGATGTGGCATACACAAGCTGTAGGGTACGTAGCAGCAGATAAACACAGTTAAACAAATAACTTCATCAGGGAGGATCAGGGAATGTTTCTCCAAGGAAGTTCCATCTGATATGAGCCAAGAAAAGAGGGGAAAGAATATTTCTAGTAAAGGAAAGAATATATGGAAAAACTCAGAGGCGTGAGAAAGCATGACCTGTGAAATGGTCGTAGCGTGGAGTGAGAGGTGAAGTTACCCTGGCTCTCCTTACTGCGTCACCAGGGGTCTTCTGTACCAGTTCATTTTGTTTTTTTCCTAAAGAAAATGGGGAGCCACTGAAAAGTAATGCATATCACATTATGATTGAATGAGTCCCTCTTAACACACAGATATTATACGTGTATATGTGTATATATTTTCAAACTAATCAGTTGAATTTCCCTGTGAATATATTTGAAGTTCTCTACTGCTTTTGGAAAGAAAGAAATTAGTGATGGGTCCTTGCAGCCATTCAGACAAGTCTGTAATATGTGTGTGGCAAAGCCTAAAAACCTACACAATGTATTTGTTGTATTTCGGTGGCTTTAGCTGAAGATTTTACTCTTACTTTGAGACATTCATTTTTTAAAGTTCCCATAACAATGCCAGCAGATGCACTTAACACATTTTTTGTGCAGAAACTAGAGATATGAATTGAGACTCAACTGTCTTTGGGTGACATTTAAAGTCATGAGATTTGGATTTTTATCTTTCTGTCACGGTGGTATCCCTGGTGTCTAAAATCATGCCTGTCATGCAGTAAGCACTCAAAATGTCTCTTGAGTGGCTGAATAACTACAAAACGCAGAGGCCCTTCATTTTTGAGATTAATTTAATATTGAATTACAATAGGGAGAATAGCTAATATTTATTGAATACTAACACATGCCAAGCACTGTTCTTAGAGCTCTTATATATATTATTTCATTTGATCTTCATAACAATTTTATGAAGTAGTAGTATTATCCCCCTTTTACAGCTGAGGAAGTTGAGGCACAGAGAAACAAGGGGACTTGCCAAGCCTCATAGCTAATACCTGCTGAAGGTAGGACTTGCACCCAGGCAGCCAGATTCCAAGAACCCGGTCCCTTAACCTCACGTCGAATATCAGGAATTGACAGCAGTGACTTGACAACTCTGCCGTGCTCTCCCGGAAGGCAAATAAGCAACACCCCGAGTTGCAGCCCAGTGAAACGCTGTCAGGATGATTGATTCTCTTGTCCCAGAAGAGATGCATTACATTTTCCGCCCAAATAGTTTTTGTCTTTCACATTGTTTATAACTACTTCTCCAATGGCTTGGTTTTTAATAAATTGCATATGTTTGCTTCTTTTTAAAGCTTTTTTCTGGAGACATTACTTCGTTCATTTTAGGGAAGCCCTGAAAATAATTTGCTTTCTCAGTGTGACTAATTATTTTTGCCCTTGCCAAAGAATTTATTTTTCAAATGGGAACTCAAAATAATGAACTTTCGCTTGTACAACTTTACTGGAGTAAATGATCACTTATCTTCGGAGAGAACAAATGAATGTTCTTGAAAGAGAATAAGCTTCCAAAATAAACTTGAGGAAGAGATGGGATGCTCAGGGCCCGACGGCTTGCTGATGCAAAGAGGAGGACTACCTCTGTGATTCTTTTGATCTTTTGTTTGATTTTGTTTTTAACTTGGGCATTAATGATTTTTTTCTCTCCAGACCATCACTGAAAAACACAAGCTAAATGTTCCTGAGACGATGACCGAGGTTCTGGATGTTTCTGATGAAGAAGGTAAGACTTTCATTCAAATTTCCATGACATCTGCTGTGGTCTCACACAAGGGCAAGCCATTTTCTTTTTTCAGTGACTAGGCTGGTCAGTCGGTGAGAATGACAACATCTTAACCTTTAAAGTCACTTTTTCACCTTTGTTTCAATAGATCTACTTTTGCCATTTGGGGGAGGGAGGATTTGAACAAGAATGTTTTCAACCGGTATTGTCTTGAATGTCTCACTAAATAGTAAGGCTGGGAAAAGGGGAAGAAACTGGAGATTGGCCATGTGTTAAAATTTCTACCTGATAATATGATTGTTAATAATATATGTTCTAATTATGTTAAATACATTTTTTATTAAATGCCCTAAAGTGTGCCTTAAAGTATCTGTGGTATATTGAGAAATGTCTGCTTTCTGACTGCTTCAGATGTACAGAATATATTTTACATCCAGAGGATAAGAGCCATAGAGAAAGTTAAAAATAGCATGGCAGTAAGTCATACAAATTCAACATAAGAATTTGGTTCTTTAAGTCAGAAAATATGCCCCCTGTAGTTTTAGAATTGATAAAACTTTTCTAAGGCATTGAGTGGATTTCTAAGTCCTGAGAAGCCTGTTGCTCTGGGGCTGACCTGGGGGGAGGGGGAAGGGAGACGGAACATTGTGTTAGACGTCCCCCTAGCAGGGTTTCTGGCTCCCTACCTCTACTTCAACTAGAGTAGTTGACTTTTCTTTTTTTATTTGAGGTTTAATTGACATTTAACGTTATGTTAGTTTCAGGTATACAACGTAATGGTTTGGTATTTTTGTACACTGCGAAATGATCACCACTATAAGTCTAGTTACCATCCAGTAGTTGACTCTTCTTGACCAAAGAAATCTGCTGCTAAAAAATCATGAATGCAGCACATAAAGTATGCAACCAAATTTCGATAGTACAGCTCTCAGTTAAGTCTATATATTTGAAAAATTATTGCCATAAAAGATGGTACTGGGCCCAATGCTAATTACTTTTGTGGAGAATTAGTAAAGGTATTTCTTTAGGTTCTTCCAGATATAATCATAAGGAAAAACTTTACACTGAGATGTCCTTATTTGGAACCAGTTTGTTAAATCAACTGTTGGTAAAGGCGTTGCATTATCTCAGCTTTTAAAAGAGCTTATGACAAGAATGAACAAATGTTGGGTCAAGTGTATGATTTTGAGTAAATTAAAAGGTATTGCCAAAGCCAGAAGTTTCAAGTATTTATTATAATAATTTTGTGTTCCATCCTAATACTTGCCAACTAGTTTTCAGCATTCATATGTGCATACTACATTTTGTTTCATGGGCTCATCTTTCTTATCTTCACTTGTATGTTGAACAGCTTTAAAACAGTTTGGTGACCAGTTTATTGATGGGGAAGTACTTAGCGATTCAGGTACCTTTAGAGGAAATTGTTGGAGTGAGAACTTTTGTTTGCTTTTAGTTTTTCTTAACTGGGGAAAAGCAACTTGCTTAATACTAATCTGTTTCTTTTGAAATAGCATGTGTGATGTGGGTGGAAATATGTATGTGTGCATTTAAGTGTGTGGATTCTATTAACCTAGAAGCTTAAAGCCGTGAATTGCTTATGCTCTTAATGAAACCTATTAACACAATTAAATTATCTGATGACAGCTTGAAATGAATGCAGTTAACATCATTCTTGGGTGAAGGTATATTTTAGGTGTGGTAAAAAAATATATTAAATTAGTAGTTATAATGTGATTTTTTTAAGGTAGCTAGGAATAGACATAAAGTAACCTTTAAAAATTATTTAAAAATTATTCCCTATATGACGAAAAAGAATTTTGTCATATAGGGAAAAATGAATAATACAAAATATTCTATCTAGCAAGTAGGTTCCAATGTACATGTGGTATGACTTTAAGCAAACTTGTTACGTGAAAATCTGAATTTATAAATCAGATAAATTAGATAGTGATTATTTAACTAAAAAATAATTTTTTATTTCCAAAATAATTGTTAAAGGATTCCAATAGCTAATGCATTCAAAGTATTTACTGGGTTTATAGAAATTCCATTTATATAAAACAGCCTCTTGGACCTGCCCATTGCATAATATAAGATCTATCTATAACATTCTGTACACTTTTATTAAAACTGTTACATATTAAAAGTTGTTAGTGATAAGAACTCTTGATTTGAGAAGAATACTGGCTAATGATCAAGAATTTTGTGGTGAGAGAAGAAAATTTCAATTTTTAGATATAGCCAAAAACTTAACATTTTTTTTCCCAGAAATAAATTCAAGTTGAATAATTTTTATGTAAAGGATATATTTGAGTATTGTGAAGCAACTTTTTAGTGCAAAGAATTAGTATAAAGGGATTTGGCTGGTTGTCATTGCCAACCCTTTAATGTTTTGTGCCATTAAAATGTTTTCATGGAACCTACTGTCACTCATATGGACAGAGTGCAGCCGCATGTGTTTGGAAGGTATTAGCCAATCCCTGTTTTCTTTATAGGTCTACTATTTTAATGATAGTGTGTGTATCAATACTCAAAATAGCATTGAAGCCAAGTATAGATATCCTTTCAGGCTAACTTGCTTATCTTGGTTTATTCCCATGCTCTTGAGATCTGTGTCCTACAGAGGCTGGTCATAGCTAAACGTGCCACTATCATTGAGGAATCTTGTAGTTTCCAGATATCAAAATATGAACTTTACTTAAAAAGCCAGTAATTCACCATCACTATACAGTTAGTAGGAAAGATTTTTCACAGAATTGGAATAATTGGAGAATACAACAAAAAAAAGTTAAGTCCTAAAACCTGGGAGTCAGAACTCTATTAAGTGAATATATAGGTAATGACAGAGAAGGGGTTGTTCCAAGTATAAGATACAATAAGGAAGTTCCTTTTAGGTTTGTTATGATGCAAGAAAACAGGGTTTGCCTTTTGTTCATTTGTTTTACATCAAATAAGTAAGTTGATATAAGGAAGTATGTTAGGGGCCAGCCCAGTGATGCAGAGGTTAAGTGCACACATTCTGCTTCGGTGGCCCGGGGTTTGCCGGTTCAGATCCCGGGTGTGGACATGGCACCGCTTGGCAAGCCATGCTGTGGTAGGCATCCCACATATAAAGGAGAGGAAGATGGGCATGGATGTTAACTCAGGGCCAGTCTTCCTCAGCAAAAAGAGGAGGATTGGTGGCAGATGTTAGCTCAGGGCTAATCTTCCTCAAAAAAAAACGTATGTTAGAGTATAACCATTCTTCCACAAGCTCTCTGAGTTGTGCAGAATTCTTTCCAAGTCTCATAGAACTCACCTCAAACAAATAAGAGCTAAAAATGTTAATCCAACATCGTATTTTAAAGGAGAGCTTCCTTCCTCCCTCTTTCCTCATTGGCTTGGGTAGGGCAGCGGTTGTACTATTTGCTCATATAGGGAATTTGCAGAGAGAAACAGATGGGCAGAGGGTGAGGTGGGAAAAGAAGATGAGTCTTGTTTTGGATATCCTACATCTGAGATGATTATAAGAAATCCACGAAGCAATTGAATCCAGGATGTGGAGAAGTCCAGGAGGCAATTAAAATACAAATGGGGAGTTTTTTGAGAGAGGTCTGGGATGGATACAGATTTGTGTATAGTCAGTATATAGGTGGTCCTTGAAGTCTTAAAAACACGTGCTAATATGTCAAATAAGAAGAAAGGTCACTTGGGAAATATCAACATTTAAGGAGAGTGGAGACTGGGAGGAAAGACTCCAGAAATAGAGGGAAGGTCAAGAGAGATTTGTGTCAGAGAAATTCAGGAGGGTCGTTTTCCAAAGAAGAAATCACCTCTTGGCCACTGGTTAATTTGTAAAATTAGCAAGCATCTGTTTAGTAGGTTTGACAATGAAAGGAAGAGGAGTCAGTGTGAAATAAAGAAGGACTAAGAGTTGGGGGAAGAAGTTATTGTATTTCAAAGATGGCAGAAAGATGGATGTTTTATCTGTGGAAGAGAAAGGGCTGACAGAGGGGGGAGGTTGAAGATGAAGGGCCTACCAGACAAGGTATCTGGGAAGATGGGAGAAGAAGAGGATCCGAAGGCAAGAGTGGGCTAGCCTTGGACTGGGAGAAATCACCTCGCCTACAAAGATGGGAGGCAAGGATATGATTGTCTTATTTTGGGGGCACATTAAAAACATTTAAAACTTTGAGCTGTATGCAGAATTTCCTAGTTATGGACCAACTTGGGCAATTTTATTTTTTCCCCAAACTGATTTTATATTCTAGTAATTTCTGCAGGCATTTCTGTTTTCCACCTCACACTGCTGATGTGCACTACTGAATAGCATGCTTTATACACAAGTGCCCTGGGAGGGAAATTTTACGGTAGCACCAGCAATATTAGTACCCAAACATGTGCCTTTCCAGCTAATTCTAACATTGAGTTGGGATCTGGCCCCTGATACCAGCGTTTAGGGACTTTGCTTCTTTGGGCCATTTCTCTCTCAGACGTAATCGAGACACCAGGATACAGTCATACATCACTTAAAACAGGGGTACATTCTGAGGAATGCATCGTTAGGCGATTTCGTCATTCTGGGAACATCATAGAATGTAGTTACACAAACCTAGATGGTGTAGCCTACTACACACCTAGGCTATATGGTACTAATCTTATGGGAGCACCGTTGTATATGTGGTCCATTGTTGACCAAAATATCATTATGCAGCGTGACTGTCTATACCTAAGGCCCTCACAGGTGTCTATGAAACCCTGAACTTCACATTTAGTAACATTGAACCAGGAGAGGATTTTTTATGTAGCAGCTGTCTTAGATAACATTGTCACAAAACCATCAAAATGCAGAAAATGAGGAAGACTGTAAATACGGGCATCCACTATCTCATGATCTCAGCGTAAGCAGAGGTTTTTAAATTGTGCCTTGACTCATCACCAGTGACAAAATTTGATACATGTGATGAAAATTTGCTCTTCAGATTGCTTTCTTTCTGTCTTCTAATAAGATTCCATATACACGAGAGGGGCAAGGCTGAGTTCTGGTGGTTCATCTGTATGTTCTACAAGATGCAGCTGCGACACTGGCCTTGTCTTCAGCCTTAGAGTCATTCCAGCGAGGCTTCCTTCCTTTCTTTTTTCTCCACTCTTTCCTTCTCTCTTATAAACCTTCTCTCTACCGAGGGATGACAAGAGGGGAAATTGAGAGGAATAAAACAGAAAACTTGTAATGTAGGCCCTATTTTATTAAGGAGTTTTAAGAACCAAGAAATTGAAGCTTATTTTGAGTTACGTTTGTTCCTTGTGACCATCTTGGCTGCTAGCAGACTGTGATGGGAACTGGCAGATTAGGAGAATCAAGATGAAGGGCAAAAGCAAATTGACTCTGAGGAGGGACAGGATGCCCTAATCTGAGTGGAATTAGGAATTTGATGCCAGAAAGCAGCTACATTGAATTCTTGCAGGTTGGGGGCAAGTTGGGGGCGGGTTGGGGTAGGAAAGTGGAGGATAGAGAAAGAGGATATTCAAGCAGACTTTTGAGTTTTAAATAATCTTTTTGGCCTCTTGCTTAAGGGATCCATAAAGTATAGCTTATATTATATATCAGATCCTGCATTTAACTAGTCCCTTCACTTTTTAATAAATTAGAATAGACTTAGTCTTCCCAACTGTTAACAAAACTCATGTATTTTTTTCTGAAAATCATTTAGGCTTATATCCAAACTAGATAGTGCCTGTGTCTTGGTAAACCAATTCTTAGAATTGATCTTAGAATTTTTTTTCTCCCAGAAATAAACAAAGGGGATCCTAACATTTGACTCTTACAAACACTCTTATGTGAAGATATACCAATTAAACAAGAGGTGGAAATGGTGGAACAAAAGTAAAAATAAGTACTACAAGGCCTATGTTATACTGTCTGAGCTTCTTGATCTTGTTGCTATGTTCAGACACCAGCTTTCTCCCCGCACTTTCTGCCATTGCTCACCAACATGAACATTTACTATTGCCAAGTGATTCCACTTAGTATTCTCTAAATAAGTATCGCATATCACTCTTTCATTCACGCTATTTTTACTGCTCTCCATGACCCCTTACAGACCAGCCTCTTGCCTGAAATACCATCATCTCCGCCTATTAAAACTGCATCCAAACAAATGACCAGCTCCAATTCCTTCTTCAATGATTCCTTCTCCAGCTTCACTGGAATTTCCTAGGGCTACCACAACAAATTACCACAACCTTGGTGGCTCAAATTTATTCTCTCACGGTCCTGGAGGTTAGAAGTGGGTCCGTGCTAACCTCTATTGGCTCTGGGCAAGAATCCTTTCTTGCCTCTTCCAGCTCCTAGTGGCTGTCAGCAATCCTTGGTGTTCCTTGGGTTGTAGATACATCACTCCAACCTCTGCCTTCACATGGCATTCTCCTCTGTGTCCTTCTCTGTCTCTTAGAAAAACATGATCATTGGATTTATTTAGTATTTTTCTTATCTCAGTCCTTACCTTAATTATATCCTTACCTTAATTATTGGAGTCCCTATCTCCAAATAAGGTCACATCGTGAGTGGACATGAAATTTGGAGGGGACACTACTCAACCCAGTGTATCATCCTAAAGTGATCTCTCCCCGCTCTGAACCTTTTTGGTTCTTCAAGTTGACCAACATCCTGCATTTTGTGTTTGACTATATTGTTATGTATCTATAGGATGCTATTGTTGTTGTATCTTGCTTTCTGAGGGAACACTTTGAAGAAGAGAATGTACACAAGGGCAGGGGAGAACCACTTTAACAAACTTAATTTTAAAAAATTTACTCATGTTTTCATTAGCGGTATTAGATTTATGAAATATTTAAGTGGAGTAAAATTATATTTATTTCTTTTTAATGTATACATTTTTTCAAAAAATATTTTTTGCGTGAATGAAATTTAGCTCGTGTTTTGTTGGTGTGTCAACACTTTGACCATTTTGTATTAATAAAAATAATAGCTAGCAGTTAGGAATTCCAGCACTCTATTACACATTCTCTATGTTATTTAATTCTTGTAATCAGTGCAAGGTCAATTATTAGTATCATCCGCATTTTTCAGTTGTGGAAACCGAGGCTCAGGAAGATTAACTGGCAAGTAAGTAGCAGAATTAGAATTTGAACCGAAGTCTATCCAATTCTAAAGACTCAACTTGTAATTGCTATTCTGTGTAGCCTAATTCAGCCAAAACTAAATAAAAATCTAATGATGTCCCTGAAGGAACTATAAAATTAATTTTAATCGTGAGACCCTATAACTGTGAAATATTAAATGCATTGATTTTGAGACAAAAATGTAATGGTGGGTAAATTGTGTCTCTGTTTCCTGAATGGTCTTTTGTTCATTCTGTCTTTAGCTTTAAGTAATTTAGAGCACTAATAATCTTTTGATATATATCTAGGCTCTTAGGATCATATGTACAGAGAAGTAATGAAATGTTTAAGACGTATCCCTCTCAGGCTGTATCTTTGTAAATAAATTAGTGTTGATTGAGAGCAATTATTATAAGCAAATGAGATTAAAATACTTGATATTTACCTTCCTTATAGAAATGAAGCACATTCCTTCGGGCTTTTCCTTATAGAGGTTATCAGGCTTACAGTGTGTGGTTAACGCTCCTAACAAGTCATCAAAAACAGTTTCTCTCAGCTGTGTTATTCCTCCGTTCCAGCATGCTCATGGTACATAGGGCATGCCTGTGAGTAAGGGATTATTTATTGAATTACCTGAAATCTGTTATTTTGAAAGTGAGCTATTCCAGTTCAAGGGCAGAGAACGTCCCCTTACCATGTGGACTTCCAGATGTGAGCTACAGCGTTCGTCATCTCTGCCTGCCACTGCTTAGTTACCTAATTCACTTTTTTCGATGTACTTCACCTTTGGGGAGCCATCTAGTTTCCAAGAAAACATTCTTTTTATGTTCTGTAATGTTTAAAAATTAAGTTCCAGTTTGTTTATTAAAATGTCACAATCTGCTCACTTTGTTCCAGTGTTCTTGCCCTAATGTGCATATTTTGTTAATCTTATAAATCGTATTACTCCATTTAACGTTCCTCCTATTTGTTTTAGAGTGGTAGACATTTCTTAGAATATTGCCAATTACATGAAGAGACTGTTGATGCTCGACATTAGGTACAAAGTTGTTGACACTACATATAGAAGCAAGTAGTCTGCCTGTCATGCTAATTAAGTTAAATAATATAAGCTATAAACCAGCTATCATGGTAAAGAAATGAGTGAAGAAAATTGACTGATATTGAAAGAATTACAATTCAGGTAATTATTTCTTCTTGATAAGCAATAGGAAAATTAGTCAAACATTGTTTCTCTTAAGTTTTAGCACTTTTTAATTGCATGTGTTGTGTTTTCCAGCGTGCAGTGTTTCAGTGACGTCAATGTTATGATGCTGATGTTTTTCACAATCAATCATTTTGTAGCTGATAATACATCCAACAAACAACTCTTTCTCCGTCTTCCTCTGATTGTTTCAAGGTGATGACACAATGACAGGTGACGGGGGAGAATACCTTCGGCCTGAGGATCTGAAGGAACTGGGTGACGACTCTCTCCCCAGCAGTCAGTTCCTGGATGGCATGAACTACCTGCGGTACAGCTTAGAGGGAGGACGCTCTGACAGGTATTCACACAAAACTTATGTTTGTTACCAGCCGGAAGTGGGTGCAACACGTTTTTATGATGATGATAAAAAAAGTAGCCATATTTATTAACACTTCATAAGTACCTCACTACTCTCAGCAGTCAGCATGTTATCTTACTGCATCTTTAACAACTTTAAGTGCCCATTTTAAAGAACAGGAAACTGAGGCCTAGAGAGATTAAATAACGATAAAAATCAAACAACTAGGAAGAAGCAGAGCCATGATAAATAAAGAGCTCTCTACTTTTAAATATGACGTTTTTAATCATTTGCCACATTATTCTCTAAGCAAATAAAAAGGACAGTTTTGCCTTATGGGCAGTCTTATAAAGTGGCAATGATAGACACTTCCAATCCCTTTGGGGTTTTTGTTAGTGCCATAATGTATGTGAATAAAAGGATGCTGTGAAGAGGGATTAAAAAGAAAAATTCAGAAGGAAGCTATGTTGGAACTGACTTTTTCATGAAAAAGAATCAAAACTGAATCGCACAAGAGCCTGGACATAAAGGCAATCTGAGAAAAATCTGCAGGAGCCCAGGTTTTATCAACAAATCTGGGGAGGTTTCTATAATATTCTGAAACGAAACATCCGTGTTATTTTTTGGTTATTACTAACTAGCAGGACTGGCGTTATTTTTTTGAGGCAAGCTGAATAAGAACATTCCATGGTACCTCATCAAAAGTATGACTGCTAATTTAGGTTAAGCATGTAGTTGTCCATATAGTGTCACGTCTTTCACTAATCAATAATCTCAAATTTAGAGTTTTAGTCTTGGCTCTATTCTGAGCTGTATCCGGCTTATTTGGAGTCTAAGAAATAAACACTTTAAAGAGTAGTCACTTCAGGGCCGGCTCAGTGGCGTAATGGTTAAGTGCACACGTCCACTCTGGCAGCCCACTTTTTGCTTGTTCCTCAAGCAAACAGAGGAAGATTGTCAACAGATGTTAGTTCAGGGCCAATAACCCCCCTGACCCCCCCCAAAAAAGAGTAGTCAATTCTAAATGGATAATTAGCAAAAACCAGCTTTTCTTGGTATTTTTCATTGAGCACCAGTGCCCCCTCGCCTACCTTGTTTTTCTTTTAAACAATTGAATATGCATGTAATAAGTACCTTTTTAGGCTGGCTTTGTGGTAGATGCTGGAGTTACAAATATGACTAAGACATGATTGCTAAATTTTTAGTCTATCGAGGTGGGAGAGACACAAGGCTGGTGGTACCCACAGAGTACAGCCGGAACCCTGAGGCTCAGGCTCCTGGAGAAGTTGAGCCCAAACTGAGATGGAATGATGAGTAACGATGGTGAGGGAAGATGGGGAGGGCGTTTGAAGCCTTAATAAGATCACGAGCAGAGGTTCATGGTGTGTGTGAGAAAGAGACTAGTGAGTGCTGCTGGAGGGTAACTATGACTGCCGCGGGATCATATTTGCATTTTGGATGGATCCCTCTGACAGTGAGTTAGAGGAAGAACTTGAGAGGAGAGTTGTCAAAGGGCTGATCCTGGCAGTTGCCACCGTCTGAGAAATTATTGCGCTAATATTAGCTGAAGTTGTTAAGAGAAGACTCGAACTACAGCCTTGGTGGTAGCAGTCATGGGACAACTTGAGAAATGAAAAAATCGAGAGCATATCTGCAAGGTAAAACTGGCCAGATTTGGCACTGGATTTCATAGGGTGAGTGAAGGAGAGGAAGAAGATTGGCTGGGCTCCTGGGCTTCAATGACTTAGATGGAGGGTGGTTCTTGGGATCAGGGTACGGAAGGAAGAGCCGCTCAGGTGGGTGAAAGAAGGGGGTGAGTTTTGACACACTGATAGATTTGGACCTCACAGTCTGAGATTCTTAAAAGACTTCAAATTTCGCTAAAATGAAATGTTTGTGGCTTTGTATGAATTCGTAATAATGTATGAGTAATCATATTACTGTCAGCCGAAAAGCCTTTATTTTCAGCATGGTCTCTCTTAAGAATAAGTGCTTGATTTAGTCCTTTTTCCTTCTTTGAAAGTACTTAGGTTGAGAAAGAATTTAGAATAATACTTTCTATAAAGCAGGGTTCTATGGTCTGATGATTGTACTTGAACCGAATACTTACCAGCATGTAAGCACGGGGGGTATGAAACTAAGAAGACATGGTTGGTTCTCCAGGTCCACACTTGCATTTCTAGAACACCAGATATAGTCGTGATCTCCATGATAGAATTACAGGCAGTCTTTCATTTTCATGTTTTTTTTGTTTATTTATTTTGCTTAGACATTTCAATATGTTACCTATTTTCGGTAACCATTTTTCCTTCTCATTATTTCTTTATTTGGTATGCTTTCAATAGTACCATGCCCAGGTAGGTATTATGTAGTATGAAACCATGACCTTCCTGGATGCAGCCACATTTCTCTGCTCACTGCTCAATGTGTGTGTGTGTGTGTGTGTATGTGTGTGAGTTGGCAGGGAGTGCTCATATTCTAGAATTATGGATTTATTCTCAAATTAGGATTTTTATGTATTAAATTAAATAGCTTTTGAGCTAAAAGGGTGCATATATTACTAGAATGAAAGTCTGTGACATGCCCCAGGCATGACTTTGTCTTAGTGGTCACAGTTTCACCTTGTTATTGATAAAACATTAGCAAGCTTCCCCGAGAGGAACCTAATTAGCTGATGTATAGTTGGGAATGATAGAGAAATGATTCTGATGCCTAACATGTACATGGATGCAGAAGGAAAAAAGTAGGGGCAATATAGGATACATTGAATTAAAACACAACCAAGTTCTGATGAGTTGGATTTTGTGTCCATTTTATTTTGTTATTGCTTACAAATTAAAAATGCTATCCAAATTCTATGTAAAACACTAAACAACAGCAAACCACAGATGCTTCTCCATGTATCAAAGTCAATACATTGAAAATTTTGGATATTTACTTGTCCAGTAGGGTTTGAAAACTCCATTAATTGAATGTCTATTAAATATTACAGGTTACTAAGATAGTAATTATTATGCTTTCCAGTGAAATTACAGAGTTTGATAGTAACTCCTGTGTGTCCATAAAGCAGTTGTACCATAGTGAAAAAAGTATAAATTTAAGACCATAATGAAACTTTTGGCACATCCCTTAGCTGAACCGTAAGTAAAAATTTACACTTCTATGGACAGTGTTATTGTAAATTTATTAAATTAAATGACCTCTGAATTAATTTGAAAAATGGCAACTCCATTGTAAAGTACTTAAATGTGTTTGTGATATTTTATATCAGGATGGACATTTCTGATGCAGGGACTTGAATTATTGCACACCTTTATGCCATTCACTATTCCTTCAGAGAGAATAATTTGTCTGCTGCTGGGATATTCTACCTTTATTTCATTTAACTAGAGTGTATGACATCATAGAAAAAAGAGCAATTAGAAACTATAAGCATTGATGAAATAACCAATTTGCCTTTTAGCAGTCAGTAAACAGAGTGAGCTAGAATAAAATCATAGAGGACAGAGGTATTTAGACACATGGTTCCAACTTACTCATTCTCCTTGTCTCTCCAGCTTTTCCTATTCTCTGTCTCCATATCCTAATATGTTTCTTTCTCTCCCCTAATCTGCTTTTTGTGGTTGTAAGTCACTTTGTCTCTTTCTTTCCTTCTTCTTCCTCTGTATTTCTTTTCTGTTGGGGCTTTAGGAAAGATAAAAAAATAACACCAAAGCCCTTCTGCCCTCTTGGTTCAAAACCAATTAAGAGATAGACCCAGGTAAAAGGGAGATGGAGATCAAAAATCCACCTTTATTACTCAGGCATTGATTGCAAAATGTGGCTTTATATTTGCAGCCAAATGAGCTCCTTCAAGTCTAATTCCTAGAATAGACAGACATCCACTCACCTGTGGTATCTCCCTGAGAGTGGAAATTGAGACTTGGCTGCCTTCTTTCAAAGTTTAGACGTTTACAATGGTGGCAACCACATCACTAGGTCTTATTTAAAGAACCATTATTTACCATTCAGTTTGTTCCCATCCAAGCTAAATTTCCATTTCCCTTTGAAACCTGTGTGTCTGCTATCCCAGTGCTACATTTAAAGGTCTACCTGGTGACAGAGTCCCCACTTGCTTTTATGAGCAGGCATTTCTAGTCTTGTATCCCAATGCCTCTTGCTCCTTTTGTACTGTTCATTCTTATAGATCTAGCACCTTTAAATGTGTGATGTTATAATCTGGATCTTTGAATTCTAAAGCCATGGATAGAGATTATGTAATTAACAAATCTCAGCCCAGTAGAACTTGATGGGGCAAGATGGTTGAGCCCATAGATGGACATATCATTTCCAGAGGTTGACCCTTCTACTATTTTCCCTCCCGTGGACCAATTCAAAACAAAATCAAGGAGAATAGAATTTAAGAGCTGGCAATCTAGTGCTGCCTGGTACAAAGCACACACAAGTGAATCTTAACTCTCTTTGTGGTTTAAAGCAGGAAAAAAATGGTTCAGTCCCTCAGTTGAGACAAGCTTTTGCTAAGATTAAAAACCCTTTTCCCCAATAATTTAATCCATTTCTAATCCTCAAATTCAAGGTCAGGCCAAGGTTAGTCACAGCAGCCCACAGCCTGTTTATGAAGTGCACCATCAAAACCCAGCTGTGCAACTGTAAAATCAGCCATAATACAGGCTGGCTCCAACGGCCAGGATTAACATGCCTGTGGACGGGTTTACTAAGGGATCCAGGATGCTCCTGACTTGGCCCTGTCAGGAGCCTCTATCATCTCCAAAAGCCTGTATAACATGAAATAGCGAATTCCCAAATTATATGTAGATTTCATTTCAACACCCAGATTTATATAGTGTAAACACATAGGATCAGAGAGTCATCTCCGTTGATTCATGTCACTTACCCTCTAATAGTCAGGGTCTAGTTTTTAGGCATAAAACCTACAACAGAATAGGAGGGAGAAGGCGCTAAATTACTATGAATTATCTACCAAGTGATGTTTCCTCAAAGATCATTGAAGTTGGCTATATTGACACCTCATAAAGATGACAGTATATGGTTTACAAAATTAGGTATATTTGAAAGATGAAAATAGTTCCTGCTAATAAATACACTAACTTGACATTTAGTCCATAATTCTACAATGCTTCACTAGCCAAATACTGACTAGCTAAAGTAAATCAAACTTTGCCTCTATAAATGTTGCGAAAGCTTGCAGAGTTCTTTATTTTCCCCTATGGGCTTTGGGCTAATATTTTGAATACAGATCTTTAATTCTTGGACTAACGTGTACAAAATATAGTTTATTTAAGATATCAACCTATTTGTCATTTGATTGTACAAATTGATTAGGAAGGAATGAAATTGCATCTTTGTAAATGTCACATTTACCCATCTGAGTATATAATTTAGAACTTTGAAATCAGATTTATCAAAAATGTAAAACATTGATTGTCAAGGCCTAAATCCCATTTTTAAGCCAAACCTCGTTTTTGGTTAGTGTGCACTGGCAGTTTATTTTTGTGCTGGCAGATGTGTCTGTGTTCTTGGTTGGTGCTTAGAAACAGCTTCTTGTGCTCTTGCATCTCATTGCCAGCACCTTTTGGTGCTTCACTCACCACGTACAGGACATGCAAAGGGAACAGTGCTGTCCTTTGAAATAGCATTGTTGGAGACACCAGAGACAAACAAGAGGAACTCCACTTCCGCAGGAAGCATGCATCTGGCCACAGTTCATTTCACTCTGTAGCTTCCAGGGGAAGGCACCAACATCCAGTCATTCACACTTGGGGAGGAGGAGAAAGAAGCATGGAGAGAATGGAAAATGAGTGAAAGTGAAACCTGTGCTTTCATTTTGTTCTCTCTGAAGACTATTTTCCCCCTAATATTTTTCTTAGTTTCAGGGGGATTAACATTTAACTCAGATTTAAGCAATCTATCCTGGAATTATTTCCAGTGTGAATTTCTTATACTGGCAGTAAGTAAACCACAGTTGCTGGTTTCAGACATTTCTGGGAAGAAAATGAATCAGATTAGGAGTATCAAATTTTAACTTCTGGATTCCCTTGTGTCCTTGCCATTGAGTGGTAGGAACCAGTC
This sequence comes from Equus asinus, assembly GCF_041296235.1. Lineage (NCBI taxonomy): Eukaryota > Metazoa > Chordata > Mammalia > Perissodactyla > Equidae > Equus > Equus asinus. Next base: position 7,916,076 of record NC_091792.1, read on the forward strand.
AAAAGGTGTGTTAGTTTAGTTGTTGGACAGAGAGGTAGGACGACACAGAGACCTGTGTTTTCTTCTCCCACGGTTGTGATTTATGTTCCCCTGGAAGTTGCACTGTTAGCTAATAGCACGCTTTTTTCACTCTCCTGCTCTGCTCTTCATTTCATCCGCCCAACCCTACCTGCTGTTGGTATATGACCATGGCCTCCTGCCAACCTACCAGCCTTCGATCCTTCAGTTCCGACAGGTCTCACACCCTGAGCCATGCCTCCTACCTGAGGGACAGTGCTATGATTGACGACACGGTTGTGATCCCCAGTCACCAGGTATGTGACTTTTTACCTTCGCGTTTCTGCTTTCTGGAGAGATTTTTAATCTTACCTGATGCTGGAAATGTCCAGAGAAAGATTTTTACACTAAAAAAAAAAGATTATCATAATTCTGTTGACAAACTATGATAAGAGATTTGAGGGTTTTCGTACAACTTGAAAACTGTTCAGTAGATTTTAAAATGAGCAAAGTTTTTCTAAAGTAACACACTGCTTCTTTCTTCAGTTATGCTGAATTCTTCTGTGGATGTTATATATAAAAATCTGTTTCTTTATAACGTCCCTAATAAAGAAAAAAGCGAAGTAGGATGCCTTCAAGGTGTAAGCTGAGTGGTACAAGTTAAAAAACATCTTAATGTTTACAATTGTTATTGATGTAAAATTTATTATGAAATATTTTAATTTTAGGACTGAGTTTATCTGCTTTGGCTGATTGGATATAGGGAAATAGATGAACCCCTGCTCTCCTCAAAGGCAATGACACAAATGTGATCTTATATCAATAACATAATTGAAATAGGAATGTATTATAAGAGATTCCTTTTTAATGCATTGGTCTTATATTTTTAAATGAAAGTTTTTCCAGGTAATAACACCTTCCTGTGGTACCACTTTTTGCAGTTCATTATATTTTACTTCAATGGAAGGAAAGTCTTGTTATTAAATTCAGTGTTCTTTGTGTTTAGGTGTCAGCGCTAGCCAAGGAGGCAGAAAGGAATTCTTATCGTCTCAGCTGGGGCACTGAGAACTTAGACAACGTGGCTCTTTCTTCCAGCCCTATTCATTCAGGGTGAGTAAATCAATATTATGTATCCAGATCAAGAGGTAAAAAGAGATGAGAGTGAAAATAACAGCCTTGTCCAGTAGCTTTAGCTGATGGCTCGCTTACAGGGGAAGTGACCTTTGTTTAAACTTGTAAATAACATTGCTTTATCCAACATGGACTCTATCTCCAAAAACAAACCAGCAAAAAGGGTTGAATTGAGCATAGAAAAACTGATGATTGTTTTAAAATTCCTAGTAGAATTCCGTCGAACAGCTTGCTAACTAACCAGAATATATCCATGACCTCCTTACTGTTCACATTTTGTCTTTAAGACATCTTAAAAAGAGGTGCAGGATCATTTGCTTTCTAGAAAGTTCTATTTACTAAGATTAACTGACTAGTTTAATAAATGCCTTTCCTCACATGGTAATGCAATTAAAATAATGTTTTCAGGAGTTTGAGTCACACAGATAGGTAGAAGAGTTCATATGCCATTTGAAGTAGGGATATGCTGCAAAGGCAAATTTGAATGCAACAAGTCAGGTTCTCAATCATCTTTAAAAGCCATCCAGGTAATATATATGCCACTACTACGTAGGGCATGCTGCCTGTTTGTCGTAACTCAGTAAAAAGTGGAACTTTGAGTAAATAATTTTAAACATACTTAAAGATGTTCTTAAGGTGTAAGAATTTAATTATGTGGAATATAAATTCCTTAAAGAGTTTCAAATTGTAACACTCTTGAAAATTGGCTTTTCCCTTACATTTTAGTTTCAAGTTATATAGTAATTTCATAATTATGTATAAACCTTAAAATACTTTTTCATTTAATCACTTTTAAAGCCCTACCCATATTTTATCTAACTAAATGTGATACTTTGGTTTAAATTATTATCCCAAACTCTTTATCCATAATCCTCAGAACTATTTTGAGGAGTGGATCCTTTCTTGTTTTTATTATTCTAAAATATTCTCCTTTCAGGAAAGCATTCTAAGATAGTATAGTTAAAAATTTTGGACCTCAGGGCCGGCCCCGTGGCGGAGTGTTTAAGTTTGTGTGCTCCACTTCGGTGGCCCGGGGTTTCATCGGTTCGGATCCTGGGCACGGACATGGCACCACTCATCAGGCCACGTTGAGGTGGCGTCCCACATGCCACAACTAGAAGGACCCACAACTAAAATATACAACTATGTACTGGGGAGATTGGGGGAGAAAAAGCAGAAAGAAAAGAAAAAGATTGGCAACAGTTGTTAGCTCAGGTGCCAATCTTTAAAAAAAAAAATTTCTTTGGACCTCTTAGTCTAATCTTTCACTAAAGTCTCATAGGATATAAAATGTTATATAGATATTGAAAATAATCATAATGCTCTTTTCCTTGTTATATAAGTGAAAGTTAATTCTTGATACAAGAGTTATTGAAGGGAATAGAAACCAAATTAAACCTCATCCAACTTTACTTTGATATTTTTAAGTATAAAATGAGATAAATAAAATCTGACAACTATCAATTATTCAAAAAACATACCATTTCAATCTGCTACTAAATTTCTCAATGATGAGAAGAAGGAAAAGAGGCTTGGACCTAGAGTGTTGAAGGATAATAGATCAGAATCTGGAAACCATAATAAAGTATATGAAGTCTGTATCCAGCCTACAAAGTGACAAGATTATTTTAAGCAAAATGTGATCAACTATTAATAGCTGAATTTATAAAAGAGTCAAAGTGTTGTGGTAATACTTCAGTTTTCAAAATAATTTGTTTTAAAGAAGGAATTTCTTAAAAAAGTCTTTTAACTACTGAAGGTCAGTAAAATGCAGCCACTAAGTACATCCATATACATACCAATTGTATAAAACTAGATACATATATAAGTACTTATAGTTATTTGCTTATGATGAACCATGACGAACCAAGAGCATCCAGTGGCTAAAGATTAATTGCTTATTAAGATAAAGATCTTTAAAATCTTGGTCTCTAATAAACCAATTTTTCTGTGAACTTCAAACATGATCACTGACTCTAAATAATTCTCAACTCTGGCTGTATAGTAGAATCTCCTGGGAGCTTTAAAAAATACTGATGCCCAGGTCTCAACTCACATCAATTACATCAGAGTCTCTGTTGTTGGGGCCTTGGCGTTGGTATTTTCCGCAAGTGTCAATAATCCAAATATATGAATTTGATATACACTGTTAGAAAGAAAGATCTTTGCCTAATAAAACTTTGATTATTAGAGAGACCTGGGTAATTAACGTATACCTAGTTCTCTCAAACATTTTTTCTCTCTTCCATTCACTTGGGTATTCATTTTTCACATATTGTTGAATTCTACAAAGTACCAATCCTTGTGCCAGGCACTACGGAAAATAGATAAGTAAGACCTACCCTTACCTTTAAGAAATGCATCTATATGTTGTTATTTGAAGTTGGAAGACAATCTTTAGAAGAGAGATAACATGATGGTTAAGAGCGTGCTTTGGAGTCTGACCAATCAGAATTCCAGTTCTGGCCCTGACGCACAATATAGGACACTGGGCAAGTTATGTAAAATCTCTGAGTTTCAGTTTACTTATCTGTAGGACGAATGTTATATTATGGATCCCATATGAGAGCTTGCGGGATAAAATGCTTATATGAGTAGCATTTTGCTTAGAAAGAATAAGTACTCAATAAATCATAGCCATTACATTTATAATTTATTTATAATTTATACAATCCTCATACATCTTCCAGATCTTTCATAAATTCCAAATCAGTTCAGCAAAATGTATTCTGAATCCTCAAATACCAGTACCAATGTGGTACAATTCATAATGGCAGTGTTTGATTTATTGTTATCTTTATCAGATAGTCTATCATCTAGTAATGTCTCTACTATAGTATTGAACAGACAGTGCAACAGATGACTCTAATAAGATGGGTAATTACCATTGAAAACTCAATGGTTCTGAGTGTATTTGAAAGCCACCGTGATATTAATGTATATGAATAACGTTCATAATATCCTATCATGTAACAATGATTTCTTGTAGTTTTATTTGTTATACACTAGGTTCCTGAGTAGTAGTTTTTATATATTTTTCAAGGAACTAAGTTTCTTTTTAATTAACTGGGTGAATTCGTAAGCCACTTCAAAATCTGCCCAAAATGTAAGAAAAAAGTGGTTTTTGATAGAAGAGATAGTAAAGTTAGCTTTTTTATGCACATGTCACAATTTTGTGTATAATGTTCATTAGATTCTATAAAGGGACCTTAGATTAATAGAAGACATAGCTTCTACCAAGAAGTAGTATTAGTGTTTGCTTTCACCTCTCCTCTATGTTTCCAATGACTAATGTCCATGACTACAGGAGAATAGGTATTGGTGATTAAAAAACCTGTTCTGCCCAGTAGATACAGCCAATGTCTGGCAAAAGAAAGGCTGATAGTAGCATTTTCGTTGTTGTTCTTTAAGAGGTTGCATTATTGATTCACAGTCTAACCAACAGTTATTTCTAGCATCCCAATTATAAATATACCAACATAGCTTGGGTAAGAATTTGAATTTTACGGTTCTTCTCCAATTCATAAGTGCATAATGAATTAGCAGATGTAAGGTACAGTTCCCAGTAATAGCTAGTTTTGTGATTCATTTTAAATATTATTATTCCAAAGGTCTTTATTTTTATGTTTTTTTAATGATAGCCAAATACCAAAAATTAAATGAAAATTCATGATGTTATGCTACAAGATATTGTAGTAACTAGAAGTCCATAAGAAAGTGATGTTTTAGAGGACATATTTTTCATAAAAACATGTTGAAGGCAGTTTTGCTGTGAAGCTAAAGCTACTCTAAAACATCAAGTCTATTTTTAAAAAACATGTGAAGATATTAGCTCAAATAGTGGAAGTTGATATTTGAAATGCAAGGAAGTCAAAGCAGTTTCTCATTTGACAAAATTAATATTTGTCTAAATACCTATAGCAGTTAATTTAGTTCTTCATGTATTTCAAACACCCTAGGTCTTTTTAAGGTACATGAAGGTAAATTTTTTGGATGAAGAAAATTATTTTATAAGTGGCAAAACAAGTTTAGTAAGGTCGGATTTCTGGTCCATTAAACGTGTCCTTTCGTATATCATCAGGTGTTGAAAACACAAGAGAACTGTATGAAAACTTATGGAGGGTTTTGAGGAAGAGCAGACTCAGGTGGAAGAGGAGTGAAAGGCAAGCCTATAAAGGGGATTAGTCAGTGTGACCAGTGAGGAAGACAGCAATTCCCAAAGCAGAGAGCGAACATCTTGAAGAAAGCACTCAGACTTTGTTCGCATAGTGTTTTGTTACCTACTAGTAGGTAATTAATGTTACCTACTTTGCCTCATAGTTTACGCTACTGTTTGTCATTGAAGCTATTCTTTAAATTGTGCCTTTTCTGTGTGCATTTCTTCTGTAGTAGCCCAAAAGGGCATTGCCATTATTGTGAATATATTAAAAGCAGGAATGAAAAGCTTTGGAGACAGACTATGTCCATCAAATCAAAGACTTTGTAACTTTCATTAGAATACCCCTTGAGCTTTGGTAACTTCTTGGGCACTTAGACTTTAAGTGTCCCCACAAGCCAGTATTGAATTGGGCTACAAATCCATATCCATTGATTTTATAACATCCCCAGTTCCCTAAACTGGGAGTCACCACAGAGCCCTCCTCCCTTGCTCTTCTCTCAGCATTTGCATAGAGCTACATCTCATTTATATTTCCATCTTTTTTTCAATGAATACTGTATTGGTATATAAGCAATATATTTCTGTTGAAAGTCACCTCTGATTTCCTTCTTTATATTTCACTTTATCCATTCCTTCTCTGTGCTAAAGTATCTATTCTGTTGCAGCCGCACCTCTCCATGTCTTGATCGTGACAACAGCAGGTGAACTTCTGCATAATTCCTTCTCTGAACATGTTGCCTATTCCTCTCCCCTTTTACCATCTCCTTCTGCATAAACCTGCCTCAGGATGCTTTAGTGTGAAGATACCTAGCCAGAGAGAGAGAGTGCTTTATATTCTCCAGATTGTGGCCATTGCTGAATTCCCCTTTCTCTATGGTGAAGAGAAATTTTGTGCCAAAATTAATGTAGACTTACTCTGTGAGCACCTATCTTGGTCATGGGTCTCCACTTCTTAGCTTCTTTTGTGAGAAAAAGTGCTACATGGAGCTGAAAAATTTTATTCCCAGCAATTGTGCAAATCGGTTGAGCTATTTTAAAGTTGTTTTAAAGGTTATGATTTTAAATGTCACTTAGGAGAGGCTATTTAAACTATATTCTAGGTGAACCAAAGGCTGAAAGTTTATTAATAGTGCATTTCCTTGCTACTGCTGCTTTTAATGCAAACTTTTCATATTTTGGAAATTGTCTAGATATTTTGGAAATTGTTTTGATATCTTTTTCATATTTTGGAAATTGTTTAATATTTTGGAACGTTGACTAGAATCATTCAGTCAATGATTGATTCTAGTCAATGTGTCGAATGATTCTAGTCAATGTTCTAAAACATCCATTTTTCTATGTTACTTTGATAAAGTTATTTTTAAAGCTTCTTATTAGACTGCTGATGATAGTAATTTTATTACACAGTCCTCTCTCATGACACTACCAATTGTCTACAAATAAGACAATTTTATATTTCCAATTTTGAAAATTTTCTATCCATCCTTTTATTTTTTCTGAAACACACACTAAATATTATGTTTCTACACATGAACATAGTGAGTGGTAAATAATTATTTGGTGATTTTAATAAACTTGAGCCACTTTTTTCAAAGCCATTTTCTATCTGTTTTTCAGTTTATGGAATTTGAAGGGTTAGGAAGGAATTAAAGGAATTATAGAGGAAAAAGAGTTCATGATGTGGTTTTCTCACAGTACCCCAGGAATCAGATTTCATGGAAAGCCCTCTTGCTATGTATGTGTGGATCACTGAAGCACCCTGATGACTTTATTTTTTCCTGTTTTCACCCAAGAACTAACTCTGAATGCTGCAATCTCCTTCCCATCCCACCCCATGGTCCTGGATGAATTAAGAGTAAACCTAAGGATCAGGAACTTCTGGGGTGGAGGATGTAGTCCTCAAAAAACCAGAACCATTGTTTTCTGCCCCTCCTCTGAAGCATGTACCTGTTTAGCTAATCAAATTGTGAATCTGTAGGCAAGTCATCTGCATAATAATGGTGGATCGCTTTTGCTTTTATCCTTTTTAAATTGTGATAACATTGTATCTCACAATTTAGAAAACTTCAACAAGAATTTCTACTTTGCATGATTGCTGAGTTTCATTTGGAGAGTAAGATATGCAATTAAAGCCAAGTATGTTATGTGGTATTTTTTGTCTGCACAGTCTGAAGTCAATGTTTAGTGCAGTGTGTGTATACATTTTCTGCAAAACTACTCGTTGACTGTTTTAACCATAACAAATCATAACCATAGCAAAAATAATATACGTTTCTTGGAGTGGTAGCAGTTTATTTTCCAAATAGGCATTCTTCTAGAGCATCTGAAATGGAACATTTCAGTAGGCTTCCTAACGTAGTTAACAAGTAAATGGTACTGAGAATTTTAACACCAGCAGACCATCTTGGAGTTTATTTCCTCACAGTCTCTCATTTTATGGATGAGAAAACTGAAACCTAACGATGTTAAGCAACTTGCCCAAGGTTAGAGCAATAACTCAAGACAGAGATAGATCCAGGAAGGAGCATGGTACTTACTGCATTGTCTTGTGCTCTGTGATAGTAGTATTGTTATATCTTATTTAAATAGTTAGGTTCATAAACTAATAAAGACTCCATGTATATTAAATTGCTTTAGCAAAGTTCCAAGTTCACTGTAGGTATTGAATAAATGTTAGCTTCTCCATTTATTTTTTAGGCATTGTATGATATTGTACTATTATGTTTAAGACATTCAGAGTATAAAAAATCATATGGGTACAGGGAAAGAGAACGAGCATTTATTGAATTCTATAGGCTTTACCCACCTGTGATTTAATCCTCACTGTACCCGTAAGTGGTGACGTGATTATCCCTCATTGACAGATGATGCTTCAGTCTTCCAACTCACGAACGACAGAGCTGAGCTTCAATCCATATCCCATCTCCTCTGTACCTATTTAATTACATGTTTTTACTTCAATTCCTTTCATCTCCAAATGTGTGCAGGCATTATCTTGTCCCATTTTTAATCCCCTGAAATGGTGAGAAAGTCATATTTATTTAATCAACTCTAGTATGTGAACTGATTCATCTCATGACTCATGCCTTCCAACCTTTCACTTTTTCCTATGGTACAAAAAAGTACATGGTCTCTTACCATCTGCTTTTTGCTGTTTGAAATTGTTTGATACATTGCAGAATAACTGTACACTAATCTACTACCAATCCAAATAATGACAGCTTTTGATAGTCTGATATTTTTAATGAAAATGTGTACCCAATTTTGTATTACGAACTATTGGGATTAACTGATTAGCATGTTAACTGATTAGCATATTAGTTAACTTTTAGCTAAAAGAATTTTCATCAGTACCTAGATATAAACTTGAATCATTATTTCTCTTATTCCCTCTTATTTGAAGACAAGACTTCTTTTAGCATACAATTTTACGTATTCGGCTTTTTTATTAGGTGTTTATTCTACAATTACATTATTTGAGTCTAATTTGTTTAGAGTATTTTCTTGCTAAATTTACAGACATTTTTATTCATTATGACTATTATTTAATTCTTCCATGTCTTCCAATCCTCTTGTTTCTTTCTTGACATCTTTTTGTTTCGCTTTATTCTCAATCTCTGTCTCTCTCTCTTGCTGAAGAAAATCCCCTCGCTAGAGCATCACTGTTTGTAGTCTGTGCTGATTTCTTTGGTTATTTGATAAAGAAGCAAAGGCTTATTTTCTTTGGAGATTTAATTTTTCTTTTCTCTGAATTATGCATATTTGCACCTTAATTTTTCCAGTTTGCTTTGTGTTCTGATGCAGTACTTAGGGATTACTTTCCAGATCTATAATGACACAAACACACTTAGAGTTAAATTTATTTACTTGCAGCTTCAGTCTTTAAGTTCTTTTATTTTGATTTCCCAATCTTTGGTCTGTCTTCATGTAATTTCACTCATAAGAAAATGGTTTACTTTGGTCTATTCAAATGGTTTTTGCTTACTTTCATTTCTTACTAGTCCTCTATCAAGAGAAATAAATTTATTGGTTCTCTCATTTTGGAGCAGGAAAAGGCCTGTAGAAGAATATTTCATATTAAGGATACTCCTTCCCAACTATTTTGCTATTTTATGAGCTGAAACATGTGAGTGTAGTAATTTGAATGAGTTCTAACTGGATTGGTTGTGCAGAGACCAAATGAAATTGCCTTCTACTTTAGCCTTCTTCTCTCTTTATTAGACAGAAATATATACAACTTCTTACAACTTGCCCTTTTCAGTCTTCCATTCATTCACTTATTCAACAATTATTTATCAACTACCTATTATGTGCTCCATCCACATTGTGCTGGGCCTTGGGGGAACACAGGAAGAAATATGGAGAACAAGGCCGCTGCCGTTATGGCATGTATATGACTCCTGTATTTGGTTATAATTCATTTTTCATTGACCAGGAAAGTAAGTGATTCTGAGTAAGCGATACCATCGTGTGACATCTGGGGCTTAGACTATGACCATCTTGGCAGCAGCAATTATGTCTTTTCTGTGTTCTCAGTTCCTAGCAGGGCACCTGACACTTAATAGGGTAACAAACATTACACGGGGAGCATGGAAATGGAAATTATGGAGTAAATGAGAACAAAAGAGAATTTCAAAAGGAACAGTCAATGATACAAACTCAGAGAAAGTAATTAAACATATAGTTACTCAAACATTGTTACAGCCAAGAACATAGCGACTTCAATTAATGCACCACTAGAGGATGCCCTATATGCTCTTCTAGGTGGAGGCATTGTATAAGCTATAAGCCGTCCCCGGAATGGATATAGTGGAAATATAATAGCACGTAGCATGAGTGTGGAAACTCCCTAAATGCCTTCAAAAGATACAAATAGTATTGAAGATTGATAATATTAAGCAGATGCATTGTAATAATTCCTTACTAGTCTGAGTCCCTGTTCTGCTCACCAATGGTGATAGTAACCAAAAGATAAAGCAAAAAATTAGAGAAAGTCAGAAATATGGCAATGAGTTTGGAACAGCACTGGTTAAAACTTAAGTAGCTTTTTTCTAGTGTTTATAAAAATCCTAGTCAAAAATAATACAATGGCATGGAAACTTTTATATTCATGGAGAAGTTTTACCAGTTCTTCCAATCTTTTGAGCAATGTTACATTTTAAAAAACAAATAGGAAAGAATTTTTTTTAAGAATTCATACTGAAAGACTACTTAGTAGTAGGAAAGCAGCCAACATTTTCTCATTGTGTTTTGATAAAGACCAGAAACATCCACACCTCAGTACTGGACTGTTGGTTACATAGGGCGGGGCATGAATGGCCCGTCTAGGCTGGCTCCTGCATGTGGGAAGGACTCTGGTGCCTCTTCTTGTGGTCTCGTCCTGCATGGTGTGCTTCAGACAGGGACTCTGGGCTCCTTCACATCCATTTTTGATACTAGCAACAGGATTTCTGTTTAATCGCATGCTTAATAATGCGCTCTGTGTTCTGCTGTGAAGAGGATGCTAAGATATTTTTTCTTCACTTGTCTAAAAATAACATAAATGTATTGTGTTTCTATCCCATAATTTACTTTGATGAAATTGCTTCAAATGTTTTAAATGTTGTCATGGATGCAGTATCTAGGTGTGGTGAATCTGGTATAGTTCTGCGCTGGTGAAGCTATAAGTAGATCCATAATACACCTATATGGTGCTTTCCTCTTTCTGTTTTGGTCTAAAAATCTTACAAATACAATGAAAACTGGGAAAGACAGTAATGTAGTTTGTGTAAGGGCGTACACACTGTTTGTTTGTGTCCTTGTGTATATGTGCACAACAGTCAGATTGCCTGGTTTAATTTTTGCTCCTTGACAAAGTGAGTGCCTCCAACACATTAATGAGTGTTATGACTAACAAAATGACAGGAACTGACACAAAGCTGCATCAGGATCTGTTAAGATTGTCCCAAAGGAAACAACTTCAAAGTAAATCAAACCTTTCCTCTTGGTACATTTAAAATAAACAGGCTGAGTCACCTTGGATTCATGAACAGTTAGCTTGGGAAAAATAATAGAGATCCCTTTACATTTCTAAATTATTAGCTATGATGTCCCACGTTCAATTTACTATAATTTGGGGAAAATCTTGATGCACAGATATCCTCCATCAACATGAGCCCAGGGTTTCCCACTTCAAAACAGAGTAGAAGGTGTTTATAATCTTGTTTCCTGTCCACCCCATCTTTGTTTCAGTTAGCATGGCACGACAGAGAGATTCCTACTTAAGAAGTGAAAAAGTGCTTTTCAACCAGTAAATTGGTTCTATCTAAAACATTTTATTATGTTGCTTTTCCTCTTCTTTGAAATGTAATCAGTTACAAACCTGCATCCTGGGTAAGATGTTGGAGCAGGATGCATGTACACAGGTTAGATCTTGGGAGAAGGCCTGGGAATCTTTTTTTTTCCTAAGTCATAGAATTATGTTAAAATGAGCTAGACAAGATGGAATTTAGAAAAGTCGAGTTAACTTAGATAAACTGCAGTTTGGTCGTTCCTCTCTGCTCTATCCTTATGTTGTTTCAATATGGGGATTTTTCAGGACACACTTAGAAGGAAGCAGGAGCCTTTGCATTTGTAACAAAAGAAGACTCCTCAGTGTTCTTAATTTAATTTCATTCCACTTTCTTTCTAAGTCAATTGGGCATAGTATTAATTTACAGTTTATATTTAATATCACTATTGTTAACAAGAATTAGCAGACTTCTTTAGTTCAAAATAATACAAAAATTGAAACAATAATGAAACAGAAATAAAGGCATTGTTATAAAGTAAAATAACCTTTAAGGACAAAGTTTTTGCTACTATGCATATAAATAGAAAAGAGGTGTTTGGGGAACATAGCATTATGGAAAAAAATTAACTTGACAAAGCTTATCTCTCTGCCTCTGATATTTCACAACACATCTAATCTTCTATTTTAATTTTTAGTTTCCTGGTTAGTTTTATGGTGGATGCCCGAGGTGGTGCTATGCGAGGATGCAGACACAATGGGCTCCGTATCATTATTCCCCCTCGGAAATGTACTGCCCCGACACGAGTCACCTGCCGACTGGTCAAACGCCATAGGCTGGCAACAATGCCTCCAATGGTGGAAGGAGAAGGCCTGGCCAGTCGCCTGATCGAAGTTGGACCTTCTGGTGCTCAGTTCCTTGGGTAAGGGTTTCTGATAAACCTCCCACTTAGTCACCGGTGAGCTTGTGTCCTCTACATGAAATCACTAGGATGGAGTGGAAAAAGGTACGTCAAAACGTTTTGAAAGAAGATTGGCCCCTATGAAATTGTGTAAAACTTGGAAGTAGCACCTCAATGCTTGACTACACTTACATGCCTCTCTTTGAAGGCATTAATGAGTTAAACATTCAGGTGAATTATTATTCTTTCTCTTTGGATGTGATAATAGCTGCTAGACTCCCAATGTGAATAATCATGTTTTAGCTGATGGTAGGTATTTTTTATTTCATCTGAGACTTAAGTGGTAAAGTCATAAAGAAGAAATACTACTCTATTCTAAACATAAATTTAAAGCCTCATGTCATTATGAAACAGAGTCATTATCTTCACTTTGGAAAGCAGTGTTGCCTTTATAGAAGATCCAAAAATTTAGTCTATGTGATTGTCTTTTCTGTTATCAAAATTGCTACCTTGAGTCTTAAAATTACACCGGGAGTCTATTTAGTCGTAGTTTTCATGAAGACAACAAAATCCAGACTAACTTCCGCCATGCTCTTTTTAGCAATTTTGAGCAGAAATTAGCATTTCTTCTTTCTTCTGTTGTTTGTATGGCTGCTATTATGTTAAGCGGTATCTCAATATCCCAAGAAATGAATAGCTACCGCTGAAAAGTGACGAAAGGACAAAGTTTTGGACGGGGACGAGTTTCAAAATACTTTGAAACAAATCAATTGTATTTAAGTCTTGTCATATCGAGTCTTTGTGCTTAAAAACTGGGAGAAAATCCTAGGAATCATGAACTCTTTTGCTTTGCCAATGTCATACTGGGGAGAGGATTTCTTGCTTTAGAATTCAGAAAATGTTCTAAAGCTATGTAATTTGGAGCAAACTCTTAACTGGTTGCTCCAAATTCTGTTCACACCTGAAAAGGGGTGTGTCTGTATTTCCCAACTAAGGAAACCCCCTCCTGTGTCCTCTTGTCAGACAGACCAGGGATCTAGAAGGAGCCTGTGAAGTTCTGGGTTGCATCAGAGAATGCCATTATGGTTGGAGCACTTCCCCCACAAGTCCTTCTGTGCTCTGGACCAGGCCCTTTTCCCTCCCTCGTGCTCAGGCTTTTAGGCTTTTTAGTAATCTTCAGATCTGTCAAGGAATATCCATGAAAACATCTGGCCTCTCTACCGAGTCAGAGTTTTTATTGTATTCCCAACAGCTTGGTCTTTCTTGTGGAGCATATTATTTTTCTTTTTTGGCTCATGCCCTGGCAGTGAACCTAAATGGGGACAGATCCAGCCCCTAAGTGCTCTCCTTCCACACACCTCCATTGTACACTCTGGGTCTCGGTTCCTTGCTCTTTGTGACCAATGGAGGGGCAGAACCAAACGCAGTGTGAAACCGCACTTCACCCTGTTGCTCAGCTGGAGACGCTGGGGTTCTGTGGGAAACAACGCCTGAAGCTGACCTATGTTCTTTCTTTTACTGCTGCTTGGATGTGCTCAGTAAACTTCACCTGCCCACGGCTCCTCCCCCACTTAATGAGGGAGAAAGTTTGGTCAGCCGCATCCTTCAGCTGGGGCCTCCTGGAACCAAATTCCTTGGGTAGGAGTGACTTAAAACAAATTGATGGCTGCTGGCCCCCATTCTTCTCCTTCTTCTGCAATATGATTTCTCTTTTTGTCATTGTGACCATGACATGTCCCTCTCTATGATTTAAATTCTGTATAACCTATCTTTAGTAGACCATTTCTGACCCTTGTGGTATGTGACTTTTATTTTTGAGTGATGTTTTTATATCTTTTCCCTTAAAGTGCTGTGACCTTCATTTTCGTTTAAAGCATGAGATCTGCCTAGTTGTACTATGTGCTAGTTATGATGTTGTTATGATAAATTCGGAGTCTGTATCAAAGCAACCTGGACTGAAAAATCAAAAGCCTCTGTACATTCTGAGAGTGAATGCAACCTGACAGTAGTGGGGTGGCGCATGTTCTGGATCCTGAATATAATAGGCATTGCACACAATTGGGCTGTCTGCTGAGGTGCTCGATTCAAGCCACATGTGTGCACATGCCTATTGTTACCCCGAATGAAGAAAATATAAACAAAAACCATGAGTGCATGACTCTTTAGTTCCCAAGTCTTAAACTTTTCTGACATCTCCTCATTTACAACACATCAAACTGTGCAACACGTGAGCCATTTTCCCTCTTAAACCATTTTGTCATTTTGCACCTTGTAGAAAACGTTTCAGGAGGTTGGCACACATCCCAGATATGCATGTACATTTCTTTTGGTTAAATGTGTTCTACTTACATTTATCAAAGGAGAAGTTCAAGAATGCCACATGCACTCACAGGGAAACATCATTTGGCTAAAGGTAGCAGCATGACCCTGAGGATTGGTGCCCCTGAGGTGGAGTGCTACTGTGCAACCATCTGCTAGCCGACAGCTCCAGAGGACAGCCCACTCTGTCTCTGTCCCCAGAAAGAGAAGAATTCCAGGTCACTTTGCGACAGACAGAGTCAAGGTGCTTGTCTTGCTGTTGGTTAGCTCCTGTCCACACTAAACCTTCTGCCTTACCATGACAGGCCTGTGATCGTGGAGATCCCTCATTTTGCCGCCCTTCGAGGAAAGGAGAGGGAACTGGTGGTCCTGCGCAGTGAGAACGGGGACAGCTGGAAAGAGCATTACTGTGAATACACTGAAGACGAATTGAATGAAATCCTTAATGGCATGGATGAAGGTACTTCATACTGAGGGTTTTCAAAGAACTCTAAAGTGGAGGCATGAAAACAGTGCACTTCATTATGACCTAGGGGAATCTGGCATGTTCCAGTGATGCTGAGATGGAAGGCACAATTTATTTACCTAGTCTTACTTCTCTTGCATGCAGGAAAAAAAATCCTTTAAATAGCAAATATCTCATTTTAGTAACGAGACATACTATGTCTCCATCTTTAGTGTGGACTTTTTCAAAACTAAGACGCAAGATAGAATAGATATTATTGTTTTGTAACAAAATAAGCTGATACTGGATAATAAATCTGTGACTTTAAAAAATGCCTCACTTGAAAATTTAGATATTTAAGACACTGGTAAAAAGTGCTCAGCTTTTCTATTGAAAAACTTACATATCCCATAACTAGTGCATCATGGGATAATATAATTTCTTTTTAACTTTCGATTATTAAGGATTCAAACGTCCACATACAATTCACACAGGAAGTTAGCCAGGGTCGAATTTCATAGACACACGTACACATATAGTTAAGGAACTTATTTTTTCATTATGTCTTTAGACTCTGTAAATCCCAAATCCAGCTTGGGCCATTTTACCACAGGTTGAAATATCTGTTTGACTAGAAGGAAGTGGCTCATTCTTGGGCTCGTTAGGTTGCACAGAGACAAGGTCCAGTCCTAATACCAGGAGACCTGTTCTACTTTAAGTAACTACACAAATAGGGCAAGGTCTTTGCCTAAATGCCAAGAGCATGCCAAATGTTGTATAGCGCTGGACACACAGCTGCACAGCTGTTGTCATGTCTCTCTGTCTTCTGGGATTGCTGCAGTAGCTTCAGGTGTGGCTTGTGGATAGTAGACCAACAGCTGATGCTTTCATATTTCTTTCTGCATCCTGCTGAAATTGAATAAGATTAGAGACCAGGCTTCCACTATCCACAGGGTGGGTGGAAGAAGAAAGTATGCCCTCTAGATGTATAGGTCAGTATCTTCCAAGCAAGATACAAAGATCAGGAATCTTACTGATAAAGCCTGTTCCATGCAATATTTAGCTGCTCTGCTTCTTGGAACCATTTCTTTTGCCCACGTTTAGTTTTAGGATGTTTTCCTCTGAGATATTTATCTGACATTGACACTGCCATGAGCATTGGCATCTTGTCCTCGGACGGGGGCCTGCTGTTGTTACTTTCTACATAGGTAAAAAGCTCGTTTTAAAACAAAGATTCAGATTTGTGTATTTTCACAGTCATTATGTTTGGAAATGCATTCTTGTGTAAGCGTATGCTAGTGTTTACCAGAGCATCAGTGATGCATGATCAGATTCCAGGACTTCTGGCTTTTGGTACCTAGTTATACTCAATAGTCAAAAACACCACATAGTTGCTATTCCTGACTCTGTAATGAATTGTAAATGATTTCTAAAAATGAAAAACTTTCCATAATCTCTTAATAAATTCAGTAATCCACTTAGTTCAAATTTTCTACATTTTAAACCAGTCTGATTTTTTGTATTGCCCTACATATCTGCACTAATGCCCATGGTCCTGTCCTCCTGATGCTGGACGATAAGTTTGATAAGTTAATGGTTTCCAGGGAATATTGAAACCCTGGATTCATAATTACTGACCGTTTTTTATATCCACAGTGACTATCTCAAAAAACTGTCCTACTGGAGTAAACACACAAACACAAACCTTGCCCTTCAAGACAGGTTTTATTCCTGCCTATTCCCTTGAGAACTGAAAGGGCTTTATTACTTTTTAAAACCACAGTAACTAGTTTTTGAGCTAATTTTGAAATTGCAAAGAAAGGGAGTTCATAAAGAGTTTCCTCCCTATCACATGAACCAAGAATAGAATAGGTTCATTTTCATCCCAGGTTTGCCCTCAAACCCCCTCCTTTACAAGGCAGCTCTGCAATACTGCATCTCAAACTAGATGTTTTTCTTTCACAGCGCCCTGGAGAAACCTAGTTTGCACAAAAAAATAAGACATGCAAAATAAATATTAACGGGTCTTGAAAGATTGCAAATTTTTTTTCTGGTATTGTTAGGATAGCCTTGTTTTTAAAATTTTCCTATTATTTAAAAAGAAAAAAGTGCTTTGCTGCCACGTCTGTTCACTCTTAGCCATGCCAGTGAGTTTGCTAGAATGCTTTCAGAAGGAAGCCCTTGCTGTATGAAGATGGGTCATTTCTTGTCGCAGTGCTGGATAGCCCGGAAGACCTAGAAAAGAAACGCATCTGCCGCATCATCACCCGCGACTTCCCACAGTACTTTGCAGTGGTGTCTCGCATCAAACAGGACAGCAACCTGATTGGCCCAGAGGGAGGCGTTCTGAGCAGCACGGTGGTGCCCCAGGTGCAGGCCGTCTTCCCAGAGGGGGCCCTGACCAAGCGGATCCGCGTAGGCCTGCAGGTATGCCCGTGTTAAGACGCAAGGTCACCCAACATGGATTTCATTCTGGTGATTAAAAAATCACCTTTTCAAATCAGCTTTTCAAATGGGAAATAAATGGTTAAAGAATCTACTTATCCCTGGGTGAGCAAAAGCTGTCATTATAAAGTTTTAGAGGAGTGCTTAGAAACAGTACTAAACTCACAGTTATCTTACTTGAAGCCCCCAAACTGATTTACGAGATAAAAAGCAATGCGTTGAGTAAGAAATTTGACATGAAATATAATGATGTGTTGTTATTTTTAATACTTTTCTTTTCCTCACAAAGGCTCAACCTATGCACAGCGAGCTGGTTAAGAAGATCCTAGGCAACAAAGCTACCTTCAGCCCTATTGTCACTTTGGAACCTAGAAGGAGAAAATTTCACAAGCCAATTACCATGACCATTCCTGTCCCCAAAGCTTCAAGTGATGTCATGTTGAATGGTTTTGGGGGAGATGCCCCAACATTAAGATTACTATGCAGCATAACAGGTGAGTCACGTAGGACTGTGTTAGTAAATGTTCTGAAAGAAGAAACTTAGATCGTTGCAAATGTTAAATTACCTTTGTCATAAGATGCCTACAGGGTTATATGCATTGATTCAGAAAAACATTCTAATTAACTCGGGAAGTGAAGGGTGGTGGGAAATGAGCTAATATTTCTAAATAAAGCCTGTGTGCCAAACTATTAGACCCATCATTTGCATTGTCATTTTAATCTTCACATTAGTCCTATGAGGAAACTTTAACCCCATTTTACTGAAAAGGAAATCAAGTTTGAGAAAAGTTGTATAACTTGCCTGAGATTATACCCTAAATATTTGGCAGAGTTGGGATTCCAGTCCAAGCCCATATACCTCAGAGGCCAAACTTTAAGCTTTCGTTGAAGACATCATCTTGTAGCTTTTGAAAAATAAATAGCGTCTTGAATAATTATACCCAGTAGTTCAAACCAAACTTTTCTAAGAATTGGTTATGTGTTTCTCATTGATCTATTGAACTAACTTTGGAAAAACAAAGTAAAGATTTTTAACATTTAACTGAATTTTGGTCTTTTCAACTGGAAGTTGTAATACCTTTCAGACAACTACCAAACTCCAGAAGGACATTCCCAGAACATTGGTTGTCTCTGCCCAATAATACCATCACAAATGGTGTCAGGTGAAAAATCCATATAAGCAACCTATGCTCAAGCTACACAACTTGACTGATAATTTCCCTATTGAACAGTAACTACATGGTACTGGCATTCAGTAAATATTTTGTTTTTGGGTAGGAATAATAACCATCCCTGGTTGTTTAGGTATTGTTAGAATTTTTTTTGTTGTTTCTCCTTCATATTGGCAGGAATGTTCACCCTTATTTTAGTATTAATTAATTATTATTAGTAGTATTTTTATTATTAGTAGTAGTATTTTTTCTTATTAGTATTTTTTCCATGCTTATGATAGCAAGTTGTTGAGACTTTACCCCATAGGTTTATTAATATGACGAAATTTTCAAATATATGGATTAAAGTGAGTGTGGGGGGAAATCACATGCTTCACCTATGATCTCTTGCCTGGTTGCTCATTTTTCGTTATTACCTAGTGTTCCTGGGTGTCTTTCCCATACTTTTTGGTCCATGTATATATGATTAACTTTTCTATGATGCTCAACATAATAGCATGGAAGCAAAACAAGATTGAAAAGAGTCTGTGGCACATCTTGCCCTTGTAGATGATCAAGTGGGTACCAGGTGGGCCTAGACGCTATCTAATCTAGTCACTCTAGCTGTCTGTCTTCAGATGGGCTTGCACCAAACGATTTCTTAAATTTATTTATTAAGTTTAAAAAAACATGCTTAACCTATGTGTTTGGATTTTTGTGTTTTGCTATGTTATATTATACAGTTCTGCTAAGAATTTTTATTTTAAAGGCCTATTAGAATAAGTTTCCATGACCTTTCTTTGATAACCCGTTTCTTTCTTTAAGAAACTTTAGAGTCAAAATTTTTCTTCATCTCAATTGCATATTCCTCCTGTGCTGTTAAATCTACACCAGCTTAATTTTTCAGTGGAAATGAAAGTGGGCATCAGCCTTTGTGGTGATTTTCCTATGTGCAGAGGCCAGCCTGTGGCATTCATTCATTTGTTCATTCACCCTGCAGGACTTATTGAGCTCTTTATATTTTCCAAGCATCTCTTTTTTGCCAACCTTCAGTTGTAAACTGAGAGGAAACTTTGTTTCTTGAAAATAAGTTCATGGGGCTGGCCTGGTGGCATAGTGCTTAAGTTTACACACTCCGCTTTGGCAGCCAGGGGTTTGTGGGTTCAGATTCCGGGCACAGACCCACATACTGCTCTTCAAGCCATGCTGTGACAGCATCCCACATACAAAGTGGAGGAGGATTGGCACAGATGTTAGCTCAGAGACTATCTTTCTTAAGGTAAAAGAGGAAGATTGACAATGGATGTTACCTCAGGCCCAATCTTCCTCACCAAAAAAATAAATAAATAAGAGAATAATTGCATAAAATATGAAGTTCAGGAACAAAAGAATTTTTGTACTTTTCATTAATTTAGCAAAGTATTCAGCTCCTTGGTTGGTCAAAGGATCTTTTAAAATAATCAACTGTATACAGTTCAAAATTATCTTAACAGCCTAGCAGTTACAATAAAAGCTTCAGAATGTCAGGCAGAGAATAGAACACCTAGTAATTTGAAGCAGTTATTCAAATAACCTCCCTTAAATTTAGTTCCTTGGAAGGTGGTGTTTATTTTCAGTGTGTCATTTTTTTAGCACATAGTTTTTAGTTATTTTGTTTCCAGTGTGTCATTCTGAGGGGTGGATGGGATATGCTGGTGAACACAGCCAGAACCACAGAGATTTTATTTTACAATCCAGAGTCTGGAGTTTTGCCTGATTTTTTTCAACAATTGTATTATTTCAGGTGGAACCACCCCTGCTCAGTGGGAAGATATTACAGGAACTACGCCATTAACATTTGTCAATGAATGTGTTTCCTTTACAACCAATGTGTCTGCCAGGTATGGTTATGCAGCACAGAGAAGCCACTATGATATTGTCCCCTCCCCCTAAACTGTCTTTTGTTTTGTTTTCTTTTGTTTCTTACATTCTTTAAAAGTGAATTTTTTTTATTTGGTTTTAAATATGGTCTGCATTTACTTTCATGTTTTAAACTAGACCTGCCAGCAAATGTAATAATGATGATACAGTAATAAAGTCCAACGAGTCAGGTTAAAATCTAAGGAAAATCAGTGATTGTCGGCTTTGACTGTGTGACCCCGTGTCTGGTTTTAGCAGCCAGCGCTTTTTCCAGCCCCAAAGGTCTTACGAATGATCAGTTTCCTGCTGTCAACAAAATAGCCTGAACTACTTTTTCCAACAGAACGATAACAGAAACACAACGCCCACTGTGGTTTGCTTAAATGGTTTGGAGGTTTCAGTGACTCTTCGGTGTCCTAACACATTTACACATTACCCATTTAAATATCACACATCTTTAAAAAGCTGAAGCTATCTAATTTTATTTCATATGCACACACTAACTCAATTTATTAATGTTAGTTCCCATTCGCATGATCTTTAATGGATAGCTAAGCATTTTCCCATTTATTTAATTTGATTACTACAACAGCTTTGTGACTTAAGTAGGGCAAGAGGTATTATGTCCGTTTTACAGATGAGAAAACTGGAGCTGAGAGTGGTTAAAGCTTAAATTCCTATTCTAGGGGGGAAGAAAAGATAGAAATGCATGAAGAATTCAGTTCTAATGCACAGCCATCACTGGGTGTGGTGGCACATGTTTGTAGTTCCAGCCACCCCAAGGGCTCAATTGTTGTCTCTGGTTCTGTGCATCAGTGTGCTCGGCCACTCATGCACCCACACCCCAAGGTGAGAAAATGACAAGTTCTGAATGAGAGGTACACCAGAGGCACCAAAAGAATTCAGAGGAGGGCATTCTTGTTGGGGTTTTCAGAGAGGATGTCTGAGAAGAGGTGACTCATGAGGCATGTAGGACAAAATAGGCAGATAAAAGCGGAAGAGAGAGTCACATGAGCAAAAATGCAGAGATAGCATGCAGAAAGGTTATTGGGGTATAGCAACAATGATCTTGAGGTCTATACTTCAGAAATAATGTTGGAATGTTGGTTGACAACATTGTTTAGAGAAAGCCTTATAGGACAGACCGAGAAGTCAGGAGTTTTTTAGTTATTGTATTAATAAATTAACTCCCAGACAACTGAAGAAACAGTGACTAAAATATCGTTGAATCAGTATAAAGAGAAAGGGAGTATTGAGTGCCTGCCAAGAGCTGGGAACTATGCTGAACCTTGACAACTGAAATAAGCCAGACATAAAAGGACGAATATTACACGATTCCACCTATATGAGGTACCTAGACAAGGCACATTCATAGAGACAGAAAGTATAATAGAGGTTACCAGGGTCTGGAGTGAGGAGGAGAATTGAAAATCATTGTTGAATGGGTGTAGTGTTTCTGTTTGGGATGAGGAAAAAGTTCAGGAGAGCCGGTTCTGATGGCTTAGTGGTTAAAGTTCAATGTGCTCCACTTTGGTGTACCAGGTTCAGTTCCCAGGCACGGAACCATACCACTCATCTGTCAGTAGCCATGCTGTGGTGGCAGCTCACACAGAAGAACCAGAAGAACTTACAACTATATATAACTATGTACTGGGACTTTGGGGGTGGGGAAAGGAGGAAGTTTGGCAACAGAGGTTAGCTTACGGGGAATCTTCCCCTGCAAAAAAAAAAAAAAAAGTTCTGGAAATGGATAGCTGTAATGGTTGCACAGTACTGTAAATGTACTTAATGCCAATGAATCATACACTTAAAAATGGTTAAAATAGTAAATTTTATGTTATGTACACTTTACCAAAAAGCCAGAAACAAAAAAAAACAAGAAGAGAGATGGATCAGAAATTTGAAGAAAAGAGAAGCCAAGAGGACAAGGACATCTCATGAATGTTTGAAGATTGTAGGAAAGGAGTCAAGAGAAGGAGGTGGCTGTTGATGGAGAAAGGTTTCAGAGCACAAGGCCCTGGAATAACCCTTTGGAAGTGTATAGATAGCAAATTGGAAAAACGTCCATCTGGTGGCCTCTACTTTCTCAGTGGAGTTATCTTTCTTACGGCCTGACGTGAGGGGGAAGCTCGAGGAGTGTCATAAAGGTTTAGTGTTGTCACTATGCTGAGTAAAATGATATATGAGGAAAAAGTTGCCAAGCAACGTCACAGACTCAGCTGAGGCTAGAAATCATAAATTAGTCACAAAACCAATAATTTCTTCTATGAATTATATTCAGCAATATTTAGGAGTTCTGGAGCAAAAGCAGATTTTTAAAAATGGTTAGATTGATCCAACCTGGGTGACTGGAGAGGTTTTTGGAAAAGAATGAGGAGATGAGGAGAAGCTGGGTAGATTTTATTGGAAAGAGTTTCAGGAAATGAAATGAAGAGTAGGAGGGGGAACTGAGGAAAATAGAAATGCATCCAGTGAGATATTTATCATAGTGTCTGATATGGGCGGACACCACTGTAAAAAGATTCCAAAACACTAAAGGTACATTTCAGAAGGTTGAATACTCAGAAGAGCTTCAAAGGAAGAAAGTTACAAATGCAGTATTTAATCGTTGATCGTAAATGCCTGATACCATCTTTCTCTCTTCCCCTCACTCCCTTCTTCCTTCCCATCTCTCCTCCTGCCTCTCCTCCCTGTCTTTCCCTTTACTTTGTCACATCATCTCCCTCTCTCACCTTCTTTTTCCAAGAAGCATTTAATGCCTACTTTAATCATATTGAAGGAACTTTTTTTTTTTTTTCAACTGGTACACTTTAAATTTCAGGTAACTGACCGTATTTCATTTTCTAGGTTCTGGCTGATAGATTGTCGACAAATCCAGGAATCCGTTACCTTTGCATCCCAAGTGTACAGAGAAATCATCTGTGTCCCGTATATGGCCAAATTTGTAGTGTTTGCCAAATCGCATGACCCCATTGAAGCCAGGTTGCGATGTTTCTGCATGACTGATGATAAAGTGGATAAGACCCTTGAGCAGCAGGAAAACTTTGCAGAGGTGGCCAGAAGCAGGGATGTGGAGGTGCTGTATTTAAAAGCAATTATGTTGATATGTTGTTTATATCTTTATTAATAGACCATATTTAAAATAATGTTTAATAAGTAGAGTCATAGATAAAAAAAGACCAGTTCACATTTTGATCATTTAGATGGTCAAGGTCCAAAATTAGCTATTTTTAGCTAGTTTGGACCTATCCTATAGGGGTTGTCTCAGTGTATGTGAAGAGGAAAAGGACTCTCTTAAAGATTATTTTGGGAAAAATCATGAGTTATTGATAAAGTATGTAAGTGACTATAACAGTTTAGATTTTTTATCTTTCCTTGTTGTTATTATTTTTAATAGTAAAGAAAACAATCTGGGAAGTATATTTTTTTGTGTGAATGTGAAAGTACAATATCCAGGGCTTTTCTACATTACTTTGTCTTATTTCAGAATTTTCCATCAATGTAGACCTTTGGATATTGAAGTCGAGTAACCTGGCTCATTGTGATGTCAAAAATTACCTAATCAGAGATTTAAATTTAGGATTTAAAGATATATTCGTTTTGGGGGGTAACATGCTACAGTGTTGAAATGAGAACTTTAACATTAAATAGCATCGTGCATTTGAAGATTCCCCTTACTCATAAGAAGAGGGAGTTCTCGTATGCACTTTGTCACAGCTGAAACAAAATGTCAGTCAGCAGAGACTGTTGTTTGTATATTTAAAGAATTTTAGTGTTCCAAGTAGTACCACCACTTGTTTGTGAAAATAACAAGTAATAATTGCAGCTACTATGTTCTGTGTTATTTTTCTCTGTTTTCATCAGGTATTAGAAGGAAAACCCATCTATGTTGACTGTTTTGGCAACCTGGTGCCATTAACCAAGAGTGGCCAACATCATATATTCAGTTTTTTTGCCTTCAAAGAAAACAGACTTCCTCTCTTTGTCAAGGTAATATATACATGGAATTTTATAATGTATTTTATTCAAGATCAAGTAAAGATTTTGCTTCCTTTAGTAGGAGAGAATATTTACTTTTCAATCATTTCCAGTGATTTTTTAAACTATATCTGTAAAATTTTGAAGTCCTGGAAAACCAATCATTTTTATTTTTGAAGTTCAAAGTCAACCTTAGTTTTTAGTTATAGACTGTGTTTAAGACCAAGAATGAGGACAAAAAGCCAATTCATTAATTAGAAAAATTGGCCATTCTTTTCCAAATTCCAAAAGTCTCTCCTTTTTTTTTTTACTGTTATATCTTTTAAATATTTATGCTTAAATTTTAAAAATGAATTTCACAAATGTGGAGACCAAAAGAGTTCTAAGTGACAACTTTTTGTAATAAAAGCTCTCAAAAAGAACCAGGATCTCATTTAATCTAATAAGAGAGTATCATAGATAGAGCTATAGACTGGATATACTTTCATAAATTCATTCAGTAAAAATTTATAGAGACACTTTAATGCACCAATAATTTGTTGTCTCTGTTTAGGAATATTAATGCAAATTACAAATTTGGCAGTAATATATACATGTTTCATTCTAGATTCCAATAAAAAGGCAGTAGTAATTCTGTTCTCTATTTCTCCAGCCACTCATTTTTTCCGTTTCTCCCAGTGTTGTTTCTCTTGTCTAGAGGTCCTAATGCTCAGTTCTCACAAGATCCTCACAAGGTAGCAGCTGGTCTCCATCAGCATTTTACTAGTCCTGCTTCAGAATACTAATTCCCAAACAGTTCATCAGCAATGACGCCTTTTATTTTTAACCCCTCATGATTTTTCTGTATGTGTCTGTAAATTTCTTTTTTTTAAGTCTATTAAGTCTATTAAGTTTTCCCAAGATCTCCACTGAGCCTTTCATTGAGCCGTTTCTGGAAAGTTCGATTGTTTTGCCTTATTAAAGATAGGTTCTGTCAGATCACCACATTGAGCAGTAACTGCTGAGGGATAGTGGATCCATTTAACACAAACAGCTGTATAATTAAGCTAATATCTGATATTGTTGATGTACAAAAGTCATTCTATAAACAAACCAACACAAAAATGGGCAAAGGACTCAAATAGACATTTCTCCAAAGAAGGTATACAAATGGCCAGTAAGCACATGAAAACATGCTCAACAGCTTAGGGACATTCAAATTCAAACCACAATGAGATACCATTCCATACCCATTAGGATGGCTATTACCAAAAAACAAAAAAACCCAAAAAAACAACAGAAAATAACAAATGTTGGTGAGGATGTGGAGAAATTGGCACCCTGATGCATTACTGGTGGGAATGTAAAATGGTGCAGCCACTGTGGAAAATATTATGGTGATTCCTCAAAAAAGTTAAACATAGAATTAGCATATGATCTACCAATTCCACTTCTGGGTATATATGCCCCAAAGAATTGAATGCAGGGACTCCCCAAAAAACAGTCACTTGCACACCGATGTTCATAAAAGAATTATTCACAATATCCAAAAAGTGGAAACATCCCAAATATCCATCAACAGATGAATGGATAAACAAAATGTAGTAAACACATACAATGGAATATTATTCAGCCTTAAACAGGAATGAAATTGTGATACATGCTACAACATGGATGAACCGTGAAGATGTACGCTAAGTGAAATTAGCCAGACACAAAAAGACAAGTGTGTGTTTCCGCTCGTATGAGGTAGCTAGAGTAGTCAAATGCATAGTCAGAATATAGAATGGTGGTTGCCAGGAACTGGGGGAAGGGAGGAATGGGAAGTTATTTTTTAGTGGAAACAGGGTTTCAGTTTGTGAAGATGAAAAAGTTCTGAAGACGGATGGTGGTGATGGTTGTACAACACTGTGAATGCACTCAATGCTACTAAACTGTGCCTGTAAAAATGATTGAAATGATAAGTTTTATGTTAGCATATTTTAACACAAGAAAAAAAAGGAATGCAATTCTGATACATGTTGCAACATAAATGAGCCTTGAAAATAAGTGAATAACTCAGACACAAAAGGACAAGTATTGTATAACTCTATCTATACGAAGCACCTAGCAGAGACAAATTTATAGAGACAGAAAGTAGGACAGGGGTTACCAGGGGCTGGGGGAGTGGAGAATGGGGAGTTACTGTTTGATGGGAACAGCGTTTCTGTTTGGGATAATGAAACATTCTGCATAGTAGTGATGATTGCACAACTCAGTGAGTATGCTTAAAATGCCACTGAATTGAATTGTACACTTAAAAATGGTAAGTATAGCAGTGAAAAGGGTAAGTTTTGTGTTATGTATATTTTACTACAATGGTTTTTTAGCTGAATGATTTTTTTTTAAGTCATTCAAGATAATAGGAAAAGGAAAAAGGAACTCTTCTAAATCCTTACTTTGCATTATCAATTGAATTTTATTTTTCCCTGATTCTTTTGAGTATCATCTAATTAAAAAAAAGAGTATTCATCAGATAGGAGTGAAGCCTGTGTTCCTTTCTTGTTCAAGGTACGTGACACGACTCAGGAACCTTGCGGACGACTATCATTTATGAAAGAGCCAAAATCCACAAGAGGCCTGGTGCATCAGGCTATCTGCAACTTAAACATCACCCTGCCGGTTTATACAAAGGTATTGTAAAATCTGCTGGGGTGCAGATTAGGCACTGTGAGATTTGATTTTCAAAGCCTTGAAAAGAAATAAAAGCAAAGACACTGAATGCAAGCATGAAAAAATCAAACAAATTTGATTCCCTGCCAAATTTATGATTTTCCATTTAAGTAGGGAAAAAGTTGCTCTACCTTATTTTGCATTAAATTCACTTTGATGGAAAAATTTCTATAAATACATATTGGGTATGGGAGAGAGAAAATTTGAATTTAAAATTTAACTTTTTGGACTAATTTTTAAAAATAAAATAATTGGCTTTGTCTTCATTATTGTTTTTACTTACCCTCCTGGGACTATGCTAGTGCATTTGGCCCTCCCAAATATTATGAGCTATTAGCTTTTGTTTACGACCAATTCACAGGCGAGTTATATATTATTAAATTCTGAGCAACCTCATGATATTTTATCTTATTGATAAAATAAGTACCTGTTCATCTTATAACCTGTAATATTTAGGAGCATCAGGTGAATTTTTCAGATATTTTAACATGATGAGTATAAATGAGTAGATTTTAAACATTGTTGAAAAAGATAAATTCATTAATTTCTGAGCCACAGTCTACCTACGGATATTACTTCCTTTTCAAACCTCTCCCCATTACAAAACTCCTTGATTACCCTGATCAAATCAAAGAATTTAATGTTGGGATAACTTCTTTCTTATTATTTACAAAAATTTTTAACTGGCACCCCCTTTTTAATAGAAAGCTCCCACATGGCAGCCTATAGGAGTTTGCAGCAAGTTGTTGGGGTGTGTATTAGAGGTTGGGGAGGTTGGGGTGAGTGGTGTAGGTGAGACCTGGGGAAGTAGAAATATATTTCAAATCCTAAATCTTGATTCCACAAAACAAAGCATTCCCTATACTTCTTTTTATGCACCACGGTATATTTTTCTTAATTAGTTATTCTTGTAAATAGAGATCAATCACAGAGAGAACAGCTTGTAGCATCAAGTTTAACATCGTGAGTTCTTGTTAAATGACAAAAATGAGATGAAGCACCATCGATCTGTGGAAATTTACATATTTTCCAAGAATTAGAATACAGCGAGAGGTCTGTTGACCCAAGTGAGCTTAAACTAACTGCTCTCCAGTGCTGCAGAAGGCATGGGGTTGGTAGGGCTGCTCACTTGTCAGTCACAGAACCGAATGCCACCTAAGGACCGGAAGAAATAGGTTCTGCTGCAGGCAGTCCACCAAGTAATAGAGAGGGATGCTTGAGCTTTGTCTCTGATTTCAGGGAGCCTTCAGTGTGCTCTAAAAGAAAGCGTTTACTTCATTATTACATTATATTCTCAATTAAGACATATCAGACACAGTTATTAATACCCTGTGGTCCAGGACAACTTTTCATTGAGTAACCCAAAACGAAAGGAAAGCATGCCAAACTTTGTATACTTCAGATATACTTTAGAATTTAGTAGCTATTTATTATAATAGAACTCCTAAATATGGCCCAAGTATTGAAAATATTTCACCATATCCTTATTTGTGGCTTTTAACATTTTCGGCCAATATCTGTAATGACTGGGATGTTATCATCTCCATTTCTGTAATGTATGCCATTAAAGTTTGAGTGTCAAACTTTGAGGCTGCTGGTGACCTAGTATCTGAAATTAGAATATTTATAATTTTACTTCCTTGGTGTAATAAATTAGTATATTTGTAATTTTGTCTCTTTTGTCTCTTGAACCTACAGACTTTTACATTTGTCAAGCCTTTTTAATTTTTGTGTCTGTCTTCTGTAAACTATTAGTAAGAAGAAATAAGGGTGCCCTGACTGTTTGCTTGCCTGTCGATGTTTGGGGGCAGGGTATTGAATCTTTTCTTTTCTTCTAAATGCTCTCTGCTCTTCCTGCTCTCTTTTTTCCTGTCTTGCATGGCATCTTGGGGCTGCAGGAATCAGAGTCAGATCAAGAACAGGAGGAAGAGGTAATTGTTTGACATTGTCGTGGCTATAACTAACAAAAGCCCGTGGTTTACCTGTGTTCTCAGAAGGGTTGTACAGTTGTTCTTAGTAACTAAAGCATCACAATTTTACGTAAGTTCTCTGAGCCCCTGTTTTCTCATCTTGTGGACTGACTTCAGAGAACAGTAAAGTTTCCCTGTAAATTGTTATCCTGTCTCTGTGCAATAACATATATTTCTCTACCAACTACTGAAGATCAAACTATTATCTCAGTGGTTCGCAAAGGTTGGTCTGGAGATGCCTGGAGGTCAAAACTCTTTTTTTAAATAGAACTTAGACATTATTTGCCTTTTAACTCCCATATCCTCGCAAGCTACAGAGTTTTCCAGAGGCTACATTGTGTGTGATATCATCACTATGACACTCTGGAATGTGTGCTTGTGTATTTGGGTTCTATCGTTTTATCAGCTTTAATTCATAATACAGGTATTTATTTATGTATATATATCAAACATTAACAAAAATTTTTCGGGCTCCTCAGTAATTTTTTTGGTCTTAAGACCAAAAAGTTTGAGAACCACTGATTCCAAAAACTTCAAGGAGCATATAGTTCACCCATTAGACTGTAATGACATTATAATGCGGAACTCTACTGACAATGAGCACTTCTTATAAGGTAGGCTCTTTACTAAGTGCTCCGCATACCTCGTCAACGCTGATCACTCACAATCACCCTATGAGGTGTGTGCCATCACAGATGCTACATCGTAGATGGAGAAAACAGGTCTTAGAGAGCTTACCTTGAATAAGTAGCCATTTGAATTATACCTGCTTCGAAGTTAAACTATGTGTTTGTTTCCCTTATAAGGATCTGAAAATGCCCAAACGTTGTATAGAAATAGAAGAAATCATTGCAAAATTCCTTATTCTTACCTATTAATATATTGGTTTTTATTTCTAAGATAGACAAAGGCAATTGTTATTAGTTACATTTAAATGTTTGCAAATATACTGGTTTTATTTTTTTAATGTTGTTCTGTTGGATTTTAAATACAAAAACATAGAAAAGTATAATGAGCACCCTCGTCCCCACCAGCTTAAAATATAAGGCCTTATCAGTTCAGAGAGTCCCCATGAATTCACTTTTTCACTGATATCCTGGCAGTGGAGCAGGAGAAGAGGCGTGATTATAGACTCGTTATCCTGCCGTGCGTAAGCAGATACACGATACACTTCTGACAGACTGAGGTCATTCTTTCCCTCAACTGTGCAGTCACTCTTTGCCTCACGTATTCAATTTCCTTCCTGCACTTGGTGGCTGGATCACCAAAGCTTTTCAAAATGATACCTACACAACTTCTTGAAAGAGCAATACAATGACAAAACCAACTTTGCTAAGTTCAAGTGAGTTTTTTCCATTAGATTTATGGTTTTTCTATTCAATATTTTCAGGAACTCTTCAGGGCAATAGATCCACTTCGTGTTCTTTCAGGATTTGGCATTCTGGCTTGTAGTTAACGATAATGAAACTACCTCTGTAGAGCATATCAACCTGGCGTGCTATTTGTTCTTTCCTTCTGTTTCTCAACTAAATTGACACTTACTGTTTAATACCCACTTCCCTCTTTTCCTGGCCTTTTCCCTAATAAATATTATTTCTAACATCAAACACACCCTGAGTCATATCTTCCCAGGAATAACACGTTAGAAGGACTTTCTACCCATAGTGTCTAGAAAGGAGATTTATTTTTTCTAAGTTGGGATAAGAATCAAGGGACTCTCAGGAAGAACTGTAGCAAATTACTCCGACCTTGCTCTAGCTGATGGGGTCTCCCAATGTGTGTAATTATGAATATGAGCTTATTGTACGCATCAGGGGCTATGACACAAGATGCTATTTGTAACCATTCAATTTATGTATGTTTTCTTTCAGATCGATATGACATCAGAAAAAAGTAAGATTTTAAATTGAGTTTGTTTGAAAGCTGGCTACAATAAAGAGAAGCATGAATTAAGATGCAAGCTAGTTGCCATTACTAACCACCATAATAATTATATTTTTATATTATCCTTATTAATGATTAATGTATATTTAGAAAAGCAGCTTGGCCAGTTAAATGACAAATATATCTAATGTATGAGCTAATTAGCAGTAAAATGCAATGATTATTCATCTAAGCATTCACTTTCTTTTGATATCCCTGTTAACCCTGCTATTGCTGTTATGCTTGTTTAGAGACCACCCTACCGTTTTTGTGCATTTATTAGCATAACATTGTCATCTCATTTTTTTTCAAGCACTGACATGACAGTATCACTTTTTATATCAAGTGACACTGACTTCGGTAGAGCCCTCATTATTTTTGTAGGCTGCACCTGCGAAAGTGATACTGTCTTAATAGCTGTCAGCCAACGCTAACTCTCCCCCACCCCCACCCCCACCCCCCACCCACCATCCCCCATCCCCCACCCTTACTGTGGTGAAGTGTAACTGACTTGTTTAGGGCTGAGGTCTAACGGACTTTTGTGAAAACCTTCTGAAAAAAATAAGAACCAAGAATGCAAAAATTAAAGCCTTCTGGATGAAATTGCTAATCACAATAGCGTGTCATTACAGGGCTAATTTTAAATAATATGCAAATCCCAAGCATAAGCTACTGAAGAGAGAACTGGTTTGTACAGACCTCAAGAGAGCTATTTTAGAACTCATTTCAGGTCTGTAACATTCAATTAACATTTTAGTTTGTTGGCCTGTTTCTGGTGACTCTCTGGCTTCCTGTGTAGAAGTAGTTGAATTTTTCGCCTATCTTTCTGGCTTTTATGCCCCAAATGCTTTAGGAAAAAAATTCAAGTTTTTCATATTTATTCATTTTAAGATTTATTTTGAATCACTGTATTTCAGGGTGCTATTCCCCAAAGGAGAAAACTTAGAACCATGTTTAATATGGTCATCTGGCCCATCAATGACCTGAGGGCTTTTTTTCCCTTTATTTTGAAGTCCTAGCACAATTTAATTTACTACTAAGTTACTGGAATGCTTTTACTGGAGAGTGTCCTTACTCTCATGCTAAATCAGTATTCAGGACTAGAATCCTTGAAATTCTGGACGTCTGCATTGGTTTATATTTGAGCAAATATTTATTGATATAAATTATTTAAATATATCTTTATATATGCATATTCACAGAGTATGTCTCTTCAACAAATACTGATTCTCTCAAGAGAAGGCACTTTTGTTTATTTAAAATACTGAAGTTATCATTGCCTTCATTAATTCCTTTTTCTTTTTTAAGAGATTTTATTTTATTATCCCACTTTCTCCTTCAGGACTCCTGTGTTTATTTACATGGCCCTTTCTTTTCTTCCTTGGATAGGAGCTAGTAGAAATCAAAATTTAATATATCCACCTGGCTCAATCATTTAAAACAAAAAGAAAAAAGTTACTATGTTCCTGTAGTGCCATGGATTCTCCTGAATGACTCCTGGGTGCTGTGAATATTTTAAAAACTTCAAATATAGACTCGTGTTTGGTTTTCTTTTGGTTTAAAGACAATCATTAAAGAATCTTCATCGAGGTATAAAATAATCTCTAAAGAAGGGCTGGCTCTGTTGAAGGGACTCTCCTACAGTCTTTTCACAAGTAAATCCTGAAAGCATTTGACTGAGTTTTCCTTTTCGCTTTTCATGGGCGCAGGCCCCCGCTACCTAGGCCCAGGCTGTACTGCATTCAGCATCTTATGTAGGGAAATAAATATGCTTCACCACAGTAAGGTTTTACATACTCGTTCTAATTTATTCCCATCCCCCTGCCCGTGCTTTTCAGCAAGGCCGCCTCTCCCACCGGTTTTACTCCACCTTTGCTTTGCATGGAAATAACTTGGCTTACATAAACTGTGCGTGTGTCCCGTGTGACTGTCTCTGATTTGGGTTGCCATGCATCAGATTTTAACTTTGGACTCACGTAGTTTCATCACAGTTGTTGTTTTTGTTGTTTTCCTTTCCTTTCCTTTATTTCCCTCCTTGGTCTGTCCATTATGTGTCTAAACAAGGAGGTTGCTCCAAGGAAAGGGCATGCCTCTCAGCACAAGACCGTTTGTTTCATTGTTAGGTGTGAGTTTCCCTTAGATGAAATGCCGGTTTGCAGCTGATTCAGATATATTTTTTATATTGTCATTGTATATATTGGCAGAACTGAGCGTACCGAAATCCAGATTTTTCTATGATTAAAAACATATACATACATCATTAGAAGGTGTTCTGAATTTGCTCCTACTGGCTTTCTCCTAGAGGAAATCAACTTTCTGCAATTTCTAATGCTTTTTTCCTTTTTTTCCCCCATGTTTATTTTTTTCAACATTGATCTGTAACATCTGAACAATCTTGAGATACCTCTGTGTAATTTCACTGCGTTCGTTCTGTTTTGATTTGTGATGGTTTTGTGTGTGTGTGTCTTGGTTATTTTTTATAGCTTTGTTGTATGTGTGGATGTGCTACAAGTGAGAAAATTAAGCAAGTTATTTCCTGCTCATTTTTTCTTTTCAGTTTTTCTTTCCGTTAGCCTTGCTTTGCTTTTGTATCCTGAGACCTTGTGGATCCGCCATTCCCAGCCCATTTTGTTGTCCCTCCCACCACGACAGGAAAAGACACTGTGTCGTTTCAGTCCTGATTACATTTGCCAATATCTTTTTTGATTTCCATTTTACTTTCAATGTTTTTCATTCACATCAAAGATGATGAGACAGAATCTACAGAAACATCTGTCCTGAAAAGTCACCTGGTTAATGAAGTTCCTGTCCTAGCCAGTCCGGACTTGCTCTCTGAAGTTTCCGAGATGAAACAAGATTTGATCAAAATGACCGCCATCTTGACTACAGATGTATCTGAAAGGGCGGGTTCTATCAAAGTGAAGGAGCTGGTGAAGGCTGCCGAGGAAGAGCCAGGAGAGCCCTTTGAAATCGTTGAGAGAGTTAAAGAGGACTTAGAGAAAGTGAATGAAATCCTGAGGAGTGGAACCTGCACAAGAGATGAAGCCAGTGCGCCGAGGGCTCGGTCGGAGAGAGAATTAGTGGAAGAGGAATGGGTTATCGTTAGCGATGAGGAAATAGAGGAGGCCAGGCAGAAAGCACCTTTAGAAATCACCGAATATCCATGTGTAGAAGTTAGAATAGATAAAGAGACCAAAGAGGAAGTAGAGAAAGACTCAACTGGGCTAGTGAACTACCTGACTGAGGATCTCAATTCCTATGTGTCTCCTCATGGAGAGCAACTGCAGCCAGCTCAGGAGATGGCAGGGGAGACATCGCAGGCTCCAGCTGTTGGCAGGAGCTCTGAAAACGAAGGGAAAGATGCCCACCCAGATGAGACACAGATTCCCCAGAAACAGCAGAAACCAAGCTTGGGAATAAAGAAGCCAGTGAGAAGGAAATTAAAAGAAAAACAGAAACAAAAGGAGGAAAGTTTACAAGCTAGTACAGAAAAAACCGAACTTAAAAAAGGTAGTTCAGAAGAGTCATTAGATGAAGACCCGGGTCTGGCCCCTGAGCCTGTTCCCGCTGTAAAGGCCACTTCACCTTTGATAGAAGAAACTCCCATTGGTTCCATAAAGGACAAAGTAAAGGCCCTTCAGAAACGAGTGGAAGATGAACAGAAGGGTCGAAGCAAGTTGCCCATCAGAGTCAAAGGCAAGGAGGATGTGCCAAAAAAGATAGTGCACAGGACACATCCGGCTGTGTCACCCTCTCTGAAGGCAGAAAAGCACACACCAGCGTCACCCGCCTCGAAAACCGAAAGACACTCTTCTCTCTCCTCCTCTGCAAAAACTGAAAGGCATCCTCCGGTATCACCATCCAGTAAAACAGAGAAACACTCACCTGTGTCACCGTCTGCAAAAACTGAAAGGCACTCACCTGTGTCATCGTCAAGTAAAACTGAGAAACACTCACCTGTATCACCCTCGACAAAAACTGAAAGACACTCCCCTGTGTCATCTTCCACAAAAACAGAAAGACACCCACCTGTTTCGCCTTCAGGTAAAATAGACAAGCGCCCACCCATATCGCCCTCTGGGAGACCGGAGAAACACTCGCCAGTATCACCTGGGAGAACGGAGAAACGCTCGCCTGTATCGCCGGCTGGAAGAATAGAAAGGCATCCACCTGTGTCAGCCTTGGGGAAGACCGAGAAGCACTTGCCTGTGTCGCCTTCTGGGAAAACAGAAAAGCAACCACCTGTCTCCCCCACCTCAAAAACAGAAAGAATCGAGGAGACCATGTCTGTGCGGGAGTTGATGAAAGCTTTCCAGTCAGGTCAGGACCCATCTAAACATAAGGCTGGACTCTTTGAGCACAAATCAGCAAAGCAAAAGCAGCCACAGGAAAAAGGCAAGGTTCGGGTAGAAAAAGAAAAGGGGCAGATGTTAACCCAGAGAGAAACACAGAGAACAGAGAGTCAGACCATCAAACGAGGCCAGAAAATCCTGGTAACAGGAGCTTCAGAATCCAAAAGAGGGGTCCGTGCTTCCTCCTTAGGGTTTAAGAAAGAAGAGACAGTTGGAGAAAAGGAGAAAGGTGTCAGCCAGAAAACGCCGGAACCTGTTCAGTCAGCACCGGAAGAAGAAAGCCATAGAGAGAACGAAGTCCCCAAAGAAAAGCCGGCTGAGGAACAGGGAGACATGGATCTCCAGATCAGCCCAGACAGGAAAGCCTCCACTGACTTCTCTGATGTCATTAAGCAAGAACTGGAAGACAATGAGAAATACCAACAATTCCGCCTGAGTGAAGAGCCGGAAAAGGCGCAACTTCACTTAGACCAGGTCCTCACGAGTCCTTTCAACACAACGTTTCCACTAGATTACGTGAAAGATGAGTTTCTTCCAGCTCTCTCTTTACCGAGCGGTGCTTTAGACGGCAGTTCTGAGAGCCTAAAGCACGAGGGGGTGGCAGGCTCTCCGTGCGGCAGCCTGATGGAAGGGACCCCTCAGATTAGTTCGGAGGAAAGCTATAAGCATGAGGGCCTAGCAGAGACCCCTGAGACAAGCCCAGAAAGCCTTTCTTTCTCACCAAAGAAAAGTGAAGAGCCAGTTAGGGAAGAAAATGAAACTACCAAGTTAGAAACACCAAGAGAAATTCATTTAGAAAAAGAACATCCCTCAACCAAAGACGTGCCTGATGGTTCTGAAGAGCAAGGTGCTGCCGTCACTGAGGGTACAGAGCCCTCAGCTGAGTGCCTGCTGAAGGAGGCCACCCTAGACCCTTCCAAAGACACATCCTCCAAACAGGAAGGTGATTACCTTGACAGTAATAGTGTATCATTAGCAAAAGAAACACCCAAAGGACTGGCTGAGGAAGCCTCCTGTGATGAGGGTCAGCCTACATACGTTAGTTCAGCCCTCAAGACCCAAACTGATACTGAAGCTCAGGGATCCACAACCACCAAGCCCTCAGATGAGACAAAGGCCTCGCCGCTGCCTGATGTTTCTGTAAAGACAGGCACAGGGACTGAACCAAAGCCCCAGGGAGTCGTTAGAAGTCCCCAAGGATTAGAACTTGCACTCCCTAGCCGCGATAGTGAGGTCTTCAGCCCTGGCGCTGATGAATCGTTTGCAGTAAGCCACAAAGACTCCCTGGAAGCCAGCCCTGTGCTGGAGGATAACTCCTCACACAAAACCCCTGACTCTCTGGAGCCGAGTCCTCTGAAAGAGTCCCCTTGCCGTGACTCTCTCGAAAGCAGCCCTGTGGAACCAAAGATGAAGGCTGGAATTCTCTCAAGTCACTTTCCTCTTCCTGCAGCCGTAGCCAAAACGGAACTCTTTACAGAAGTGGCCTCTATGCGGTCCCGGCTGCTCCGAGATCCGGATGGCAGTGCTGAGGATGACAGTCTTGAGCAGACGTCGCTCATGGAGAGCTCAGGGAAGAGCCCCCTTTCTCCTGACACCCCGAGCTCTGAAGAAATTAGCTATGAGGTCACGCCCAAAGCCACAGATGCAAGCACACCAAAACCAGCTGTGATTCATGAATGTGCAGAGGAGGATGACCTGGAAAATGGGGAGAAAAAGAGGTTCACACCTGAAGAGGAAATGTTCAAAATGGTAACCAAAATCAAAACGTTTGATGAACTTGAACAAGAAGCAAAGCAGAAAAGGGACTACAGAAAAGAGCCCAAGCAAGAAGAATCATCTTCCTCCTCTGAACCGGATGCTGACTCTTCAGCAGATGTGGATGAACCGAAACACATGGAGAGTGCGGAGGAGGAAAGCGAGGTCCCTGTGGTGGTAACATCAGAGAGCAGAAAGGCTTCTTCCTCCTCAGAAAGTGAACCTGAGTTGACACAGCTGAAGAAAGGTGCTGACTCAGGCCTCTTACCAGAGCCAGTTATTCGAGTGCAACCTCCTTCCCCACTTCCATCCAGCATAGACTCCAATTCTAGTCCTGAAGAAGTACAGTTCCAACCTATTGTTTCCAAACAATACACTTTCAAGATGAATGAAGATACTCAGGAAGAATCAGGTAAATCAGAAGAAGAAAAAGATTGTGAATCCCATTTACCTGAAGACAGTCATACTGTTTCTACTGAGGGCCCAGATATGTCTTATGATGATCTAAAGAGAGATGATGATCAACCAAAAATCTATGATGACCATGGTTGTGAGGCTGGGAGTCCTAGCAGCCCAGCCACTCCTATCTCTTCAGGTCTCCACAGTTCCCCTGCTCATGATATCAGCGAGCAGCTAGTTATCCATAAGGAAGCATTACCTCTCCAAGACGCTGATGAAAAAGACACAGAAGGAGAGCTTGATGTTTCTGGATTGGAATCTCCACAAGTAGAAGGCCCCAGTGAAAGCTCTTCTCCATCCTCTTTGCCTCATTGTCTAGCATCTGAAAGAAAAGAATTAGATGAAGACGTAGTTTCTCCCTCTTCTCCTACAAAAGTTGAGGCCACAAAAACTGACCAAGCTTTTGAGAGCTTACCAAAGGACTATTCCACTGAAGACTCATCAATTACCCCTCAAACAGATAGATTGTCTGTGGATGTACCAGTGTCTGACCCAGCTGAGACTGATGAAATCTCTGATCCTCAAACCATAAGCCCTTATGAAAATGTTCCTTCCCAATCTTTTTTCTCTAGCGAGGAAAGCAAAACCCAAACAGATGCAAGACACACAAGTTTTCACTCTTCTGAAGTGTGTTCTGTTACAGTCACGTCCTCTGTTGAAGAGGTAGCAGTGGAAAGCTCCTCTAGTAGAACTGTTTCAAGCAAAGAATCTAACTTGGAAGACCAAAACATGGAACTAGAATCCAAACAAGAAAGTACCTTGTGGGAAATGCAGTCAGATGGAGCTCCCTCATCTGTAGAGTCTACTATACCAAATACTTCAGCAGTTGTTGGTGAAAAAATAAGCAAGGTCATCATCACAAAAACTGATGTGGATTCTGATTCCTGGAGTGAAATCCGTGAGGATGATGAAGCCTTTGAGGCCCGAGTGAAAGAGGAAGAGCAAAAGATATTTGGGTTGATGGTAGACAGACAGTCACAGGGTACCACCCCTGACACCACTCCTGCTAGGACCCCAACTGAAGAGGGGACTCCAACCAGTGAGCAAAATCCATTTCTCTTTCAGGAGGGAAAATTGTTTGAGATGACCCGAAGTGGTGCTATTGATATGACCAAAAGGTCGTATGCTGATGAAAGTTTTCATTTTTTCCAAATTGGGCAAGAATCCAGCGAAGAAACTCTCTCTGAAGACATGAAAGGAGTGCGTACTGGGGCTGAGCCTCCACAGCTTGAGACATCAGCTGAGTCACTAGCACTTTCACAATCAAAAGAACCAGTGGATGATGAAGCAGACTTACTTCCTGACGACCTGAGTGAGGAAGTAGAAGAAATACCTTCTTCCGATGCTCAACTTAACTCCCAAATGGAAATTTCAGCCTCTGCTGAAACATCAACAGAAGATGCTACTCCTGCAGAGCCTGAGGACCTCCCCACCACACAAGTGAGTGACACACCTCCTAAGTCCAGTGTGAAGCAGACATCTTGCCCTGATTCCCCTGAGCCCGCTGTGCAAGTTCACTTAGATTTTTCCACAGTCACTAGGTCTGTGTATTCAGATCGGGAAGATGATTCTCCTGATTCTTCCCCAGAGGAACAGAAATCAGTAATTGAAATCCCTACTGCACCCATGGAGAGTGTGCCTTCTACTGAAAGCAAATCCAAAATTCCTATAAGGACTATCCCCACTTCAACCCCAGCACCTCCATCTGCGGAGGATGAGAATTCCCTTTCTGAAGATGTTCCACCCAGCCTGGATGAGGAAAGTAAAGAGGATGAAACAAAACCAAAGTCTAAAATCCCCGTGAAAGCACCTGTCCAAAGAGTAGAGCAGCAGCTTTTGGTTCTAGACTCATCTCTCCAGAAAACAGTGGCTCCTCAGGGTCAGGACGTGACAAGCAGAGCACGAGATGATAGAAGCAAATCTGAATCTGATGCTGATCCTTTGGACTCCAAGGCCAAAAGTCCAGTAAAAACTAGAAGTTACACTGAGACAGAAACAGAGAGCGGAGAGAAGGCAGAGGAGCTTGAGTTAGAATCCGAAGAAGGGGCCACAAGAACAAAGATATTTGCGTCCCGATTGCCAGTTAAGAGCAAAAGCACCACATCTTCCTGCAGGGAGGACACGAGCCCCACAAAAGACAGTAAGGAGCACTTCCTTGACCTTTATAGGAACTCCATCGAGTTCTTTGAGGAGATTAGCGATGAGGCTTCCAAGCTAGTGGATAGACTTACACAGTCAGAAAGGGAGCAGGAACTAGTTTCAGATGATGAGAGTAGTAGTGCCCTGGAAGTTTCAGTCATTGAAAATCTGCCACCTGTTGAGACCGAGCACTCAATTCCTGAGGACATCTTTGACACAAGGCCCATTTGGGATGAGTCCATTGAGACTCTGATTGAACGCATCCCTGATGAAAATGGCCATGACCATGCTGAAGGTATTTGCCAGCCACTGGGATTCCCTGTGCTACGCATGTCATAAATTTGATAGAGTTTTTTTGTATGTCTGTTTTATTTGGTGATTTGTGTCTCATTTTCTTTAAGCTTTCTGTAGTGATTACTGTGTTTGTGTAAGCCCTTTGTGTTTTGTGCTTTCTCTGTATACTCTTGTCTATGAAAACAATCTCAAGATTGAGTAATGAGAATGCTTATGGAAAACATAAACACGATAAACGGGCAATGGTGAAGTTGCCTTTCTCCAGCCACTGCACGTCAGGCCATGCAAGCTTTGAGTTTTGTTGTTCTGAAGTCCCAGGCTTAGCCTCGAATTGTGCCCTTTTGCTTTTGCACACAAATATATTGGGTTTTGCTTCATATTATGAAGATTCATTGCTTTTTATTCTTACCTTTGAGTACTTTACAATAATTTGTACTTAACAATTTTGTAATTGCTAGGAAGCCATTTGCCCAAGAAGATTTCTCATATCATGAAATTTCAATTGTTGTGGATCTGTTTTTGATTCAGAAAGACTGGATTTCAGATAACATTGGTAAACACTTTAAGCAAACAAATATAAGGTAAAAATATGCTTTTCGTTTCAGTGGTAGATGGTTGGAGAATGTACTCCAATTAGATGCGGCAGACAACAAAAACTCAAACTTTGCATGATTTAAGTTGACTGTGAGGGGATGATGACTCGCTGAGTTAAAAAAAAAAAAAAAGCAAACCATAGATGGCTTTGAGAGGTAGCCTCTGGTCTTCCAATATCTCTACAATAAAGACTGTTAATCTTATATTTGGGTTATAAAAAATACCATGATCTAAAATGCTACCCATCAATTAATGGGGCTTAAAAATGAATGGGAAAATTATAGTTTGTGGGACTAATCTATGAGCCTACTCAGTAGTAAGCAGACAGAAAGTTTGCCCAAAAGACGTATATAGATACTAAGACATCAGACAAATACATAGACTTTTGTCCTTTCTTCCAAGGTCACCAGGACCAAGGAAAATGTTATTTCTGGCCACACTGAAAAAACCCAGTATGGTCTGATCAACCCATAATATGGTCATCTCAGATGTGATTTCTTG
Organism: Equus asinus; assembly: GCF_041296235.1. Classification (NCBI taxonomy): domain Eukaryota; kingdom Metazoa; phylum Chordata; class Mammalia; order Perissodactyla; family Equidae; genus Equus; species Equus asinus. Next base: position 7,957,448 of record NC_091792.1, read on the forward strand.
CAGACATGACCTGAAAGTGATCTCTACTGCCACAGTAGAGGTCCTAATCAGTTACTCCACTTTTGCATCTCATTTGTGATGATTTTTCTGGTGTTTAATGAACAAGATGATTGTCTTCTGTTGGGCAGTATTCTCTCAGATGATTTAAACAGGAAAGTCCTACCATTACTCGAGATCTGCAACTTATATAATTATGTCCAGTGATGAGTCTTAATTGAAGAGGTATGGAAGCAGATGGTTTTCATGATTCATAATTAGATTTATTCCCCCATTCCATTCCAAAAATCAGGCAAACTCACAATTTAATATGATTTAAAATGTAATAGCTCATTAGTGCTATCATCCTATATTTGGACAAGTGACTTCCTTTCTTTGGATGGTCGGTACTGTGGTTCCTCTCCTGTCATAGACAACCTTTGGCCATTCTGTTTTTGACCTTCTATAGATCAACAGGATGAGCAGGAACGGACTGAGGAAAGGCTGGCTTATATTGCTGATCACCTTGGCTTCAGCTGGACAGGTAAAATGAAGTGACCCTTTTTTCCAACAAAACTTGCTTAAATGATGTAATTGCGTCAGCCAAGTGTCATTAACAATGAAAAGATGCCTTTTTTTCTTTCCTTGAGGAAGACCACGTGGAATAGTGAAAAGAAAAATAAACTACAAACTAGAAAATCCAGGCTCTGCATTAACTCACTGTGTGAACCAGGGCAGGTGTTTTATTGTCTGTGGGATTTAGAATAATAGAACTTTAGATTGGGAGATTTTGAGAATATACCAACCCTCACCACCTTCCTTTGAGACCTGTGGATTTCCAAACTTTGGGGAGATTACTGTGTTTCAAAACCATCGTTAGATGTAATTGTCGTAAAATTTAATTTGAGATTTAACCAGGGCTCCTTATTTTAGATACCATATATCAGATATCTTCATCAGGCTCAGTACTAAAATTTGCTTTGGATGAATGTTGAAATACATGTGAATGAGATGTTTCACTAATTTTATGAGAAATGGGAATATTTAAGTACAGAAATTATAATATATGTTAATTTATTAAGGGAAAGTGAATTCTAAAATGAATATGGTTTCTTTATAAATAATAATTTGTAGGCTTTAAAAGCTACTCTTTCAAAATCTTAGCTTTGACTTAACATATTAAGGTGAAATTGTCAGTCTGGCTTTCTGGTTTTTTTTTTTTTTTTTTTTTTTTTTTGGTCTGACTTCCTTTTATATCGCTTGTGACTACTTTATTGAAAGAAATAGTATAAAGTTAATATTCTTCTCCTTTCAGTTTCTCAAAGATTTGGTGATGAATAGGAGTTCATAGTACCCTTAAATAAGATAATTGATAATGCAGAAAATGAATGGTAGCCAGAAGAACAACTATTTTCTCACTTTTAAACATTTTAAAGTAATTTGTAGATATTGATCAGATTTATTTAGTTGAGGGATTTGGGGGGAATGAAGAGCATCAAAATATCCCTAGTTGACTTAATAAATTGATAATGTTCAGAATTATTTATTTTGTTTTGTAAATATATTTTATGTGTACAAATGTATTAAATGTGATATCTGTATACTTGTTGAAAACTCAAACCATACAACCATACAGAATGCTGTAGAATGGAAAGTAAATAAGTCTCACACCTTCCTCTGGTCTTCTAGCCCCCTACCTCAAAGGTAGCTGCTAACATGTTCTCAAGTATTCAGAAAAAAATATGCAGTGCCCACATCTATGCCTATAATTTAAAAATAAGCAAAATTTTACTTAATATTCCTCGTAAATATTCCATCAGCATAGACATACGTATCTCATTCTTTTAAATGGCTGTTATTCTACTGTACGGAGGTACCATAATTTTATCAATGACCTTTATTGATGGATATTTAGGTTGTTTCCTGTTAATGACAATAAATATCCTTGTGTACTGGTGTATTTTTGTGAGTATATCTATTGGGTATATTCCTCAAAGGAGAATTGCTCGGTAAAGGGTATGCATATTTTTAGTTTTGAAAGATATTGGCAAATTTGCCTTCCAAAGAGGGCATCTTATTTACATTCACACACGCATGCTCATGCACACCACAGTGTATAACTATCCATATAAAATGTTAATGGTAGACTTTAAAGAAAAATTTTGTGGCTTTTTACCTAGGCCAATTAATGCTTCCCAGACCTTTTATTCATGTGATGTCAAATCAAAGAAAGGAGTTTATCCAACCACCAGACTATATCCACAACCAATATTTATCCAAGTACCTGGAAACAGGATTTATAGTACTTAAACCGTCACCTAATGATGATTAAAAGTGAGAAATGGTCTGTTTTTCCTGTTTTCAGTCATTTATTTTCCATTATCTTGGTTAAGAGTATAAGCCAGAGTTAATAGTCTCTCCTGCATTTTTGAATTAAATGGGCCTAATTATTCATATTTTATCATCATTACCTCAAATGTACTATTATTTCCACTATAACAGTGATCAATTCCATACCCAATTTTAAGGGAAAATCTGAAATTAGTGCTAGAAGAACAAAGGCATATAAGAGTTACTTTTAATATGTTAGAGGAAAAAGGAGCCCTATAACTCAGCAATACAAAGAACACTTCATTTACAAAATCACGAGGCCGATGTGGAGACTGAAACGTTGAAGTCATTGTGTTTACAGAGCAGTATTTTCTCTTCTAGAATTAGCAAGAGAACTGGATTTCACTGAGGAGCAAATTCATCAAATTCGAATTGAGAACCCTAACTCCCTCCAAGACCAGAGTCATGCGCTACTGAAGTACTGGCTGGAGAGGGATGGGAAACATGCTACAGGTGGGTGGGGCTGTGTGTAAAAGGCGTTAGGCTAGAGGGGAAATGAGTCTTGTTCCGCAAACCCTTTCTTGCAAATTCAGTAGAATAACAAAAGAGAAAATGCCATCAATCTGAAGTACTACTGTAAGCAAATGAAAACAAGCTATGATATTTCTAAAATATGCATGGTGCCTAAGAGTCTTACTCTATATTCCCATGAGCAGCATTAAGTGGAAAGTGATACCAGCACTGGCTGCTAACAGGAATGTTATTAAAGTCCTAAAATTTTCTAAATACTGACAGTGGGCCCAATTACTTTATTGGTCATTGTTTTATTGGTAGTGCATTACCTTCAGTTCCTACTTCCCTTACTCCCAAATAACTTAAGTGGGGAAAAAATGTCAAGTAGATTATTCTATAGAATGATTTATATATGCTATTCTGACCACATCTAATAAATGGGAAGTGATGTAGACCATAACTGCTTCTCATCCCTCAGCTGGTCTGAATTTGCCACTCCCTTTAGTGTCTCTCTGAAGATCTACCTAGAGACCCCGTTTATTTACATCCAGTCTGCAGTTATCTTTCCTTCTCTGACCATTCTTCTAGGTAGGCTCGCCACATTTAGCAAATAAAAGTAGAAGGCACCCAGCTAAAACAAAATTTCCGGTAGTCAACAAATAATTTTTTAGTATAAGTATATCCCATGCAATATTTGGGATATTTATGCCAAAAAAGGTTTTTTTAATCTGAAATTCAAATTTGACAGGGTGTCTTATACATTATCTGACAACTCTGCTATTAGGGCTGTGCCCATGCTGTCACCCTTTTTGTGCATACCTCTTCTTTATCTGTTTGCTGTTGTTACAAAGACCCTTAATTGGGCTTCGGTTGTTCCCTGTACAAATATCAAAATTTTAGCAAGGCAACTAAATGAAAGAGATTTTGAAAAGAGTATCCCTCAGATGTAAAATGCTTTTTCTCTAATATCCCAGATACCAGTCTCATTGAATGCCTCACCAAGATCAACCGAATGGATATTGTTCATCTCCTGGAGACCAGCACAGAGCCTCTCCAGGAGCACATGAGTCACAGCTATGCAGAAATTGAACAGACCATTACACTGGATCATAGTGAAGGTAAAACTGTGTGTGTGTGTGTGTGTGTGTGTGTTGTGAGTGTGGTATGTGTTATATGTATGGTTAATTCAGGCAACTGGACCTCCTGTCTTCCTTTTTTAGAGGGTGGACTCTGGCCTTTGGTGATCACACACTTTTCTCCTCGCTACCCTGAGACTTCCCTGCCCATTTTATAGGCACCCCTATTCTGCTCCTTCTTTGTTATTTCACCATTGTCTTAGTCAGCTTGAGCTGCTATAACAAAATACCATAAACTGGGTGGCTTAAGCAACAGAAATTTATTTCTCACAGTTGTAGAGACTAAAAGTTCGAGATCAGGGTGACAGCATGGTCAGGTTCTGGTTGAGGGCCCTCTTCTGGGATGCAGACAGCCATCTTGCTGTGTCCTCACATGGAAGAAGGAGAGCGAGCTAGCTCTCTGCCCTCTTCCTATAAGGGCACTAATCCTATTCATGAGGGCTTGACTTAATTACCCTCATGACCTAGTTACATCCCAAAGGCACCACCTCCAAATACCATCACATTGGGATTAGATTTTAAGGGGACACATTCAGTTCGTAACAACCATTGACATGGATGATCCATCTGATGCCCTTTCCTCAGTTCCTTGATGGCACTTCTGATACTTGTGTCATTTACTCCACCCATTTCTACGCTCATGACCAAGACTATATCATCATCAATGATTGTACTACTTCCAGGTCCTAACTTGCAGCATTATACTTCCTCTTTGGCTTTTATGCCATCAATTCTTCAAACCAACTGGGTCCTCCAGTCATTGGTCCTATCAATCCTTTTGAGTATTAAAGTTTCTTTAACCCATGCATTTGCACGCTCACTCACTCTTTCTTTCCCCTTCTATCTCTCTGATCTCTATTTTACACTTTCCCTTCTTCTTTCAAGCCTCCAACATTTCTCTTCTCCTTATTTATTCCAAGCTGATAACCACACTTCATATCTCTTAGAAAAAATAGGAATAATCCATAAGCAAATGTCCATATTCTTTCAGCACAAAATCTACCAACCTAAGTGCATCTCAGTATTTACACTCTACCTTCCCTCCTATCTGAAATTTCCTTGCTTTGCTAAAACCATCATTCCTTTTTTTGTGCTAGATCTTGACCCCTTTTATCCAACTAATTATCCAACCCTGCAGTTATCCACGCTGGCTTTCTACAACCGGACCATGCTCAACAGCATTGAAACCTGCTTTAATGGACCCTGTCTTTAAAAACTAAACAAAGCAAATAGCTCCTTTACCCAATCATACAATCAACCTGTATGATTGCTCTGTATCTCCTCTGTTTTATAGGAAATCTCTTCAGAAGAATAGTCTTTTTTTTTTTTTTTGAGGAAGATTAGCCCTGAGCTAACTGTTGCCAATCCTCCTCTTTTTGCTGAGGAAGAGTGGCCCTGAGCTAACATCCATGCCCGTCTTCCTCTGCTTTCTATGTGGGATGCCTACCACAGCGTGGCGTGCCAAGCAGTGCAATGTGCGCACCTGGGATCCAAACCGGTGAACCCCGGGCCGCTGAAGCAGAACGTGTGCACTTAACTGCTGCGCCACAGGGCTGGCCCCCAGAAGAATAGTCTTAATTTCCCGTATCTACTTCCTCTCTTCCCATTCTCTCTAGAACTGTCTCTAGAATCCACACCAGTCAGGCTTTTGTCATCACCACTGGAAGGAAACAGTCTTGTAAAATTCGCCAGTCGTTTCCTCATTGCCAAATCCAGTGGGTAACTGTCTTCATCTTACTGTACCCCTTAGGAGCATTTGACACGAAAAAATCATCCCTTCCTAAAACATTTTCTTCGCTCACTTTCCACAGCACCCTCGCTTCTTGTTTTGTTTTGTTTTTTCCTGTATAACTGGCTAGTCTTCCTCAATCTCTTGCTGTAGCTTCTTACTTTTCATAGATTTAAATGATGGTGTGTGTTACTGTTCACGAGAGCCTCAGAGCTTGCCCCATCGCCCATCTCCCTCCGTCTTTCATCAGCCCCGGACACCTGGCCTCCTTGCTCTGCCCTGGGCACCCTATGCATTTTCGGGCTCCTGGGCCCTGGTCCTTTCTGTTGCCTCCACTCTGGAGCGTTCTTCCCTCAGATCATCAGGCACCTTTTTCTTTCACTTTATTCAGGGCTCTGCTCAAGTATCACCTCCTCCAGGGAGCCCTTCCTGACCAGTCTATCTAAGATGCTAGTCCTATTTACTCTATACTTTTACCCTGGTTTCCTTTTCTCCTAAAATTTATCACAACTGTATATGTATCTGCAGAAACGCAAGTTCACTGAGGACAGAAGCTTTTTCTATCTTGTTCACTGCTATACATCTACCATCTAAACAGCACCTGCTACGTAGTTGATAACCAATATGTGTCTGTTGAGTGAATAAATAAATAGATGAATGTCAGTCTCACCTCTGCTAAAAATCTTTCGATGATGCATTATTGCCCTGGATATAATGAAACGCCTTAGCCTGGTGTAAGAGACCCTCTGTAAGAAGAGTGCTAACCTCAGAGTGTTGTTTAATACAAGTTACTACTTGCCAAGCGCCTAGAACAGTGCCTGACACATAGTGAATATTCAGAATGTATTAGCTATCATTATTATCATCATTAACTCTGACTCTTCTTACCACTTAGATTCTGTGCCTCAGCTATTGCAGTTGATGCCTGTTTATCATTAAGTCTCCTTAAGATGCCATGCCCTCTGCACTTCCTCTCCTAATTCTTTAACCCTGACTCGGGTGCCCCCACATTCATTGACTGACCCTGTGGCGCAGCCACTCTGCAATTTAACAGACTGTTCCTTGCCTAAGCTCATCCCCTACATGATCAGCATCTTGAAGGCAGACACAGTGTGTTGTTTAGCTTTGTAACCATGGACCTATCACAGGATGTGGCATGTAGTAGTTACTTAATAAATACCCATTTAATATAGGTGAGCTTCAGGTAAATACTTAATTTAAACTGCTCTCCACTGTAGGGTTCTCAGTGCTTCAGGAGGAGCTGTGCCTGGCACAGCAGAAGCAGAAAGAAGAGCAAGCTGCTTCCAAAGAAGGCGAGCCCTGTGATCAGCCTCCCATCGTCTCAGAGGAAGACATTTCTGTTGGTTATTCCACTTTTCAGGATTACATCCCCAAAACTGATGGGGACAGCTCAACAACAGAGCTGCTTCCCCAGACTCACAAGGAGGAAGTTCAACGGGATTTCTCAGGGAAAATGCAAGACCTGCCTGAAAAGTCACCTCCTGACCATCAGCAGGAGTACTTGTGAGTTTCGAAAGAAAGCCTGTCAAATGTGATTCCAAAGAAACAAGCCAATATGGCAAGGGTGCCAGGCATATACAAGTGTATACAAGTACAGGCACATACAAATCATTCTCAGATAGTTTTCGAATGACCCCACCAATAACAAATGCCAGAGCTACGGAAAAAAGCAAAATATTTCAGAGACGTGATTGTGATGGTGATGTGTGCCACAGATCTGCTTGAACCGGCTTCCAGTTCTGTGACCTTGGGCAAGTCCCAAAGCCCTTTTGAGTCTTTGTTTCTGCATCTATGAATTATGATAATAATATACACCTTATTCATCTCACAGGGTTGGGGGTCAAGGATAAGCCTTCGAAAGCTTTGTTTAAACTATAAAATTTCATGTAGACCACATGGTTATTGCCTGTAAGATTGCTACACTTCGCTTCTCTGCTTCTGATACGTGCCCGCTGTACTATGATTGGTTCACAGTATGAACAGCGATGCTGGAGGTGATTCAGCCCTCGCATATTTCAGCAAAGCTAGGAGGTGGCTAACAGTAAAATAGAAATGCAACACAAATTATTCGCACAGAATGAAAGACCATTAAGAGGAGGTGGGATGGGATTGGAGCGGGAATAAAGAGAAGCCTTCTAGAGAGCTTGTGGCTAAGGCAAGCTGCAGAGCACAGGCAGCTTAGAACTCAAGTTCTGGGCTTTAGGGAAGAAAAGGAGACAGAGAGTTGTTTAAATGGCACTTGTCTAGAAAAAGAAAACCAATCATGAGAAAAGCAGATGTGAAATCTGAGAGCAGTGTGTCAGGAGATTGTGTCACAGCGTGGCCTTTGTCGTGAAAGTGAGGTTTGTGCTGGGCTCCCTGGAACTTGAGATGAGGGTGAAATGGGTAATAAAATGATCTTTTCTTCTACAGAGCCACCACCCTCTCCCCATCTACCTTTAGATTTTAAGTGAGAACGTAAAGAAGAAGTAAGGAAAAGAGAGAAGGACAAAGGCAAGGATGGGAAGCAAAGAGGGAACATCAGAGAGGCACTCTGGGCATTTCATGGCTGTGGAGTGACAGAGAATTGCAATAAATAGAAAAAAAAAAGGAGCAGAAGGCAGAGAATTTTCTTATTTAGAAATTGAGATTATAAAGATTGCATTGGAATAACTCCAAACTCTATCAGTAGAACAACTTTCGATGTCAACAGGTCTTTCTATCAAGTAATACAGTTTTCAGGAGATAAAATAAGAAACTCCCTCTGACTACAATATGGTTACTATATTAAAATAGGGTGTATATACTGCTTTTCCTAAATCTTGCCAAATTTTGATTCTCGCTTCAAAAGCCTTAATTATCTACAGATCTTTGTTATGTAAACCTCCTCAAATCTTCAGTATTACTTTGAGTTATCAAAGAAGAGATGAAATTATGATGTATGTGCTTTGTAGAGATTAGGACATGGTAATACATTTTAGGATAATTTTTGCCTGTAGAATACATCTTTCCCAGTCAATGCTAGATCCATGAGCTGTAACTCTATACTATATCTTACATATAATTTTTATTCAACTTTGATTTCTTGGCCAAATTTACAAAATCTGTTTGACTCTCACGGCCTGTGAAGATGAGTTCCATCTTCTCTTCTAATTCCCTAGCTTCATTCAGTAGGAAGAGAAATGCATAGGTTCTCGTGATATAATTTGGTTTTTCCATTTCAGTGTGACAACCCCAGGGACAGAAGTGTCAGAGACTCAAAAGGCTACGGCAGCATCTGGCTCTCCCAGCAAGACGCCTGAGGAAATTACTACCCCTCCTGAGGAGGAGAGGCCATACCTCCAGACCCCGACGCCGAGTGAGCAGGGTGACTCTCCCATCGTACAGGAACCCGAAGAGCCCCTAGCACAGAGGGAGGAGAGTCCTCGGAAAACTAGCCTCGTGATAGTGGAGTCTGCTGACGACCAGCCACAGGCCTTTGAAAGACTCGAGGAAGATGCAGCTTTTCAGAAGGTAAGACTTGCCTTCTCCATTTTCTTGCCCATGTGTAGCAAAACTACAAGGCTTCTCCTAGTTTCCATTTCTCTGATGGCTTATTTTTCCCTGAAAAACAAAAAGCTTTGCCAAATTAATTAACCTGGGCCACATGAAGCCCCCAATCCCTTTTGAAACCCGGGAACCAATGACTCGAGGAAAAATTGAAACACAGTTCCAATTCTAGCTACTTGACCATAATCCCTAATTTTATAATTGAAAACTCTGTTGCTAAGAAAAATGAACCCTGAGGTGAAACAATATACCTGATGTAGCTTTTCAAAATTAGTAACCTTAGGCATGAAGACTAGTGAGAGGCATTAACAGAGCCTCAGGTAACCGTGGGAAAGTGCTGGAACCCGCACTCTTGTTAGGTCTATGTCTGTGCTGTCAGGTGATAAGCACAAAGACTGTGGCTGTTGGGTTGTGTTTATCTCCCAAAACAAATTTTTCTCATTAGAGGAAGGATTATTTCCAAATTAGATCCCCTGATATTTATTTCAGAATGACTCAGACAAGGGACATTGTACCTAAACTTCTTGCTGGTTGTAAATGTCAGGAACCTGAGAGCAGCGTGACGTTGCTTCACAGGGTTTCCTTTGTCATTAAGTAAGTTTTGACATTGTGAAGAGAGGTGGAGACCATCTTAAGAAATGCATTTAAACCATTGATTCTCAAAATTTGGTCTCAATGGTTCATATTTCTGCACATTAACTGGGGGGCGGTGTGATCCCTCTTGAGAACTCCTGAATCAGAATGAATCCCAGGGATGGGAGGGGGACAAGAATCTGCATTTTCCCTGACTCCCTAGATGATTCTCATAAAAAAGCTTAAGAATCTTTTTGAACTAAACTTTTAATATAAGTTAAATTAGATATATATTTTCCTTCTAGAATTTAAAAACATTTTGTATGTCAAAAAGTTTTTAAAGTATCAATATACATCTTAGTAGGAAAGAATGAGTCATATAAATGAATTAAAACTTTGGGGAAAAAAGTGATACAACGTATCTTTGGGCTTAAGACCCACATTTATTTTTGTTCACTGTGAGTGTGACATCTGCTAGCAGGATTTCTCTAAAATCATAGCTACAGTTAGGAGAGGACCAGGCAGATAAGAACTGTTCGTGATTTTGGCGGTTATCTGAAATAATGAATTCATCCCATGAATGGAGTTGTATTCCAAGTTTGTCTTTGCACAGAATTACTCATCTCTCAAATTCTTGGCTTTAAATGAATTCTAGTAAAAATGTTTTATAGATGCTGTCTGGACTTAAAAGTTACCAAATTTAACCTAAGAATCCATAGGCTAATTGAAGTATAGACTTGAAACAATTATCTGGATAATTCACATGTTTAATCTGTTCTCTGCATGTAAGTAAATTTTGATAAGTCATTCTGTTTTCCACGGTCTTTATCCGGGTCTGTTCCACTTATTCCTGATGAATATGCAATTCTCTCTCTTTAAATCTTTCTATTTTGACCCTTAACTTCTCATGACCCTGACTTGAGGATCCAATTTCAATCACTTTTCTTGCTGATCATATTTCTAGACAGCAGACTCCTGAGTGTATTTAAAGTGTAATTTTGTTTAGAATTTATGTGTTTTCCTTTAGCAGAAAAGAATACAGAAATATAACCAGTATTTTAAAATACGTCGAGAAAATTTAGTTGTCTTTTTCTAAAAATAACATTCCGTTAGGAAAGAGTGATTCAATATATGGCTCTCAGACATATGTTCTAATCTAAAATTATGCTCTTAGCTCCATCTCTGGCTTTGGGCCAGACCCATGAAATCAGACTGGCCTCTGCATCTCAGCTTCTCTGCAAAATGAGTCTCATCCTATTCAGAGCCTGCCTTCCCTGGTGCCAGGGGGATGCACTACTGGCTGGATAATAGCGACAGGGAATTTTTTGAGTCCCTGCAGATAGTTCTGCCACAAGCCTAAGACGTTTCTCCTCCTTTGGGCTAACCATTCCAAGTCTAAGCCCAGAGGCAGTGGCTCACAGGCATTTCTCATGCTGCTTGGGTTCTGTGTTGACATTCAGTTATTTATCAGGAGTTTAAGTCCAAGAAGTAATGGGGGCGAGACAGCTCTCAGAATTCCAGAATGTTTTTTTTCATTCATTGAACAAAAAGCTCTATCCCCACTGAAGTATGAGACTAGCACGCACTTGTTTCCCCTGCCGGTTTTTCCTCCAAAGCCTGCATGCATAAAACTTTCAGAAACCAGCGTGAGCTAGAGCAGAGACCAGTAGTGAAGACAGTCCTTAGCACGTTAAACGAAACAGTGCTTCTGTGCTTCCACCAGGAGCTAACAGAGGAATTAGGTGAGCTGGAGGCCAGCTCAGATGACGAGGCGACGGTAACCACCAGGGTTGTCCGCCGGCGAGTGATCATTCAGGTACCAGCTGTTAAATGACTTGCACGTCCGGGACGGGTCTGTGCCCGTAACCCTTAGGGAGTGATAGACCCGGAGCAATGAGGGCGCGGCATGCTCCTGAGGTCGTGCATGGCCATCAACAGCAGACCCCTCCACTCTCCTAAGTTGTGTTTGTAAGGAAACGCAGTGGTGTGAGATCTGCAGCCTGCCTCCAAGAGAGCGAGCACCAAGAGCAAGACTTAGCTTCTTCAGTTCCTCCCGCCTCACCTCGCGCTTGTCCATTTTTGTTTGTTTGTTTGTTTGGAGTTATACCTGCCTTTGGTCCAATTCTCCTAAGCATGTTATTACCCACCAGTTGGTTTTTTTTCTTTTAAACTTACTACCTGACAGGATTTGGCATCTCTGCTGTGCTTCTCAACAGTTCCTTTAACATTCTAACATCGCTCACGTGATAAGCACTGGGGAGACGTTCCTCAGAATTGGTGTCAAACACTGAAGTGACCCTTTTCTCTTAACTCTTTAGGGAGATGACATGCCTGACATACCCCCGGAATCAGTCACAGAAGAAGAATACATTGATGAGCACGGACACACGGTGGTAAAGAAGGTATTGTCTGATGTGTTCTCACATGGTTGATTTGCAACCTGCTGTTTGAAATGTATCAGTTCCCTGGTATGGTCACTCACAAACAGGATGCGGGAATAAACTATCTTTCAGGTTACGAGGAAAATCATTAAGCGGTATGTATCCTCGGACGGCACAGAGAAGGAAGAGATTACAGTGCAGGGATTGCCACAGGACCCCGTGGACGTTGAGGAGGGGGATGGCTATTCCAAAGTCATCAAGCGCGTTGTACTGAAGAGTGACACCGCACTGTCGGAGGTGAGGTCCTCTGATTCTCCCACCTGGTTTTATGGAGAAGTGTAAAATAGAGCTCAAAAGAGATGGGCGGATGTTTATTCATATTGGCCTCCCTTCTCCCCCTTTATGGCAGTCTGCTTTTAGTTACACATTTATTTTTTTCCCCCATGATTTTGTGGAGTTTAAAAATAGCCATCGAGGAGATTTGTAACCATTATACTCATTGTGCTTGTTTGGTCCTTTTTATTTGTGTTTTCCATTTAATTCATAGTTGACCACAGCAGAAATCCAAAAGTGAAATTTTAGAAGACTAGCATCCTATTTGGGGGCAAGCAGGACATTAGGACAAGATGCTGTGCAAATGCACTGTGGTGTTTGTGCCTGGTCAGCACAGCAGCTTGTGTAGGGACCTTTAGATGAGTATCTGCTATTTAGACTTCTCCATTTCAGAGTCCCTAAAATCAGGATCCAGAAACTCCTTGGTTTCTGGTTTTCTTTCTTTCTCTTTTACTTCCCTCTTTGAGGAACACGTTTACTCTCTTTGATGTATAGTTTGTGACATTCTCAACATTTTGCATTCATTCACATCCTCAAAATTTTATTATGTTCCACATGAGGTCCTCTGGAAATCTACTTGTTCCGTTTCTCAGTTCCTCCTTTGGGGGTTAATTTTATCTTCACAATGCCAAAGCAAACCATTTAAACATGGGAAAAGAGAGTTCATCCATAGGTTGTTATGTCTGCCTGGCTCTGAGCAGTCAGTTCCTTATTCATGAAACTTCCTGACTAATTTTTGTTTAAGTGACTAATTAAGTGATTGATTGGGTGCTGTCTAGATAGAGTCATTATGTAGACATTACCAGTTGATTATAGGGTTGTTTTTTTTTCTAACTGCTTCTCTCTTCCAAAATGGCTGGTTTCCTGGAAGGCCAGTATATAACATGGTAGATGTTTTTGTTTTGCTTTGTTTTTTTACGTACACAAATTCATCATTGTTACGTTCTGGCAGTCAGAAACTGTGTGTTGTGTGTCCTTCATTCACTAGGTGACTTTGTCTGAGCCCAGCATTTTGTCCAGTTCCTCACAATTTGAGGCTGAACCAGTGGAAGGCCGTAGAGTCAGCAAAGTTGTTAAGACAACCATGGTACATGGAGAGAGGATGGAGAAGCATCTGGGGGACTCTAGTTTAGCCACTGATCTTCCTTCAGCCAAAGATGACTTTGAAGAGGTATAGAACCCCTCCCTTTGTCCTTCTGTGTGTGTGTATGTTCTGTTTGCTCTGTGCTTGAAAAGAAAATGGTTTATCATTGTGTCATTCCGTATATGTATCCATGGAGGGTGCAGAATCCTTCAGGAGAGGAGGGTTCCTGTTTGAATAACTCGTGCAGTGAGGTTCCATTGCCTCAGCCTATGGTATTCATCAGTGTCAGCTCAAGAGCTGTTAAAAATCCAATGATCAGGACTCACTTCAGCTGAATCCAAATCAGAGCATCCAGTTTGGGGCAGGATTGTACATCTTGCTTAAAAGTCCCAGAAGCGACTCGCACTCCCAAGTAATAAGGGAAAGAAAGAAGGAGGTTGCAAATTACCTTTGCTAGCTAATATTCTCAAATGTTTCCAATGGTAGGCATTAAAGAAAATTCAGATATATTTTATAGTCATAAATAAAACAAGCATTTATAATTATTTAAGTTCTGATTTCCAATAATTAGGAGATGGGTCCACAGTGGCAGGTCCACAAACTATTATGATGATTAAAAAATCCAAAAATTCTGAAAACCTAAACTAATGTTACAAGTTAGTAGCAAGCTGATTTGGCAATAAAGCTTAATGTGAACTGACATGGAGCTATGCCATGGAGTCTTTCTGTCCCACCTAGAGTGAATATTCGTATGTTTTGCTGTTGATATAGCAATGAGTTTGATTACAGGATGCTGTCCCTGCTCCTGGGGTATTAGAGCATACAGTATATGCATCATATTACCATTCTAAAATTCGAAAGGAAAAAAATATGAATTCTGGAACACATTTGGCCCCCAAGGTTTCAACTAAAGGATCACAGGCATGTGCAAACATCTACAAAACATTTTTTGCTATAAAACATTTTGAAGTTAAATGTTACCTGTGTGTCCTCTTCTATACCCACAATATGCATTGAGATTATACGTGAGTGCGTTGGGATATTAAAAGCATGCCTTATTTAAATACTTCTAGTTCTTCACATTTTGACAACTGGTGACCTTGGACGATCAAAAGATGAATTATCTGGGTTATACACTTGGGCCTTATGTGTTTGCTGCTTGTGCCTGCCTCTGCTCATTATATCTGTCGTTGGGGTCTCCCCTGTGGAAAGGGAGGGGGTGAGGCGAGGAGGAAATCATAAGTCAACCAGTGTGGGTGTTACTCAGCAGCGTCTGTGGAGTCACAGAACAGATCCCCCCGCAAATGGGAGACATGTGATTAAAACTCACTTCTCAGATCTGCTCCTGAGAATTGTTTTTGTTTATCCTTTCAAGTATATCTTTTTATACCGACTATCAATTAAGCAAGGTAATCGATTATTTTAAAGTCTATGGTTTAAGATGGGTCTTGTCTTGCTTTCTTTTTTCTTACTTCAGGCTTTGAGTTACACAGGTAGCCACATGAAAGTCCACTCCCCCAGTTTAGTAGAGAGAGAAATCCTGAAAGAGGATGGATCCGTAATTAAAAGGTTTGGTTAGCATGGAGTGATGCTTTGCCAACTAACACACCTGAAAGCTTTTTCTGATTTTTAAGGAAAATAGAGCCGCTACGTATGCCCTAAAACCCCTTGGGAACTGCCACTCTCCCTGTTTTGTAAGACTTTTGTCAAGGGCTAGGTCTGTCGGTGTGTCACGCCTGTAGTGTCCTCTGGATGCTTTCAAGGTCGTATAAGGTGTGATGATGTGGAGAGGCCTGTTGACACAGTCACTCCCTGGGTTTCAGCAAGTCCTCATTTCTTGAGACCGGCCAGCTGGGGTCTTCCATGTGTTGTTGGGTTTGGGGAGCACAGGGAGAGGAATCTAAGTAACTGCTTGCAGATTAATCTTGTGACCAGCTGCCTTCAGCTCAGTCTTAATAAATTATTACTTTGAATAGTACATGCTTGTTTTTTTGTTTTTGCTTTTTTAAATAAGATGCTTCTTGATTCTGCATTTGAGTAGCAAATAACATGAGCATGAGTTTGATACCCATGAACTGAATAAATCTAGTGATGCTGAAACTAGGTGCTTTGAGAAGTTAAGAAAGTGTCATGAAAGCAGTGACCAGCTTATTTTGTGCCTATGAGGGGCCTCACTGGCAGGCTCTCTGCTCTGCCCCGTCTCCATCACCCATTGATGCATAAACTCCAGCGCTGTGACCTTGGTTGACTCTTGCTCCTCCCTGGTCCTCCAGCAGCACTGTAAGTATTCATCAAATGTTCTCAGCTTCTCAGTGAAAAGACACAATGGAAATTCAAGTTACTATTGTGCTTCCATTTCATTGAAAAGAAGAGAAAGATTGTCATTTATAGTACTCTACAAAGCTATTTTTAGCCTGTAGAACATAATAATTACAACGGTAAAATTAAAGGTTCTGTCGCAATTCCACCCTCCAATCACATGTGAAAAACAGCAGCAGCTAGGAATTTAAAAAGAGTGTAATTGCTCACAGAACTGTAAACAGGCTACACGAATGAAGGATACAGTACTTTTTATACTCTGAGCTTTTAAGTCTTTTACCAGTTATTCCAATGAAACCACATAAACCGTGCACACCCTAGCGTCATGAGATCTTCGAATTAGAATAGATTTAGAGATCAATGAATCCAAAGTTCTCATTTACAGCTGGTGAATTTGAAGCCGGGGATGCAGACAACTCAGTTAAGTTCCACAGCTACTTAGTTATAAACTCTGTCTGCGATGTGCAACACTTTGTCTTATACGTTCCTGGAGACATTTTATCACACCCACTGCTCCCCGATACACATCTGAGTAAATTCATTCCATTTCCTGAGTCATATACATACACATATTCATAAACACCTTCATCTACATATACCTGCACAACATACAGGGACTGTCGTCCTACGATAGAAGCTGATCCCCCGACGCCAATGCCATAAAGGCTTCTGCTAGCTCTTGGCAGAAACAGTCAGATATATCTCTTTTTGAGGGAAAAAACGATATATGGATGCTGAATATAATCTGATTTCAACCCTTGGAACCAAAGTTGACCTTGCTATCAAGAGAAACAAAGTTAAGTTTGCTTTCAGATAGAAAATAACTCATGTGGTATCAAAGGGCAGAGGGAAGTAAGAGAACGTGAGAGGAGAAGGATGAAGGAAGCAGAGATGTCCAAAAGTGAGCTGAAAGTATTCTGGCTGGAGTAAGTCATTTTTTAAAAGTCAGGATGACCTTAACAAATGCATGGAGGTGTTGGAAGGTATCCTGATGAAAAGGGCAGCCATGAGCAGAACCTCCCACTCCTGAACACTAGGAACCCAGAAGGAAAGGCTGCATAAAGCCACGAAAACTGCTTATCCCTCCGGGGGTTCTAAGTGAAGATGCTCGGCAGAGGGGTGATGGCTTCTGGCTCTGGCCACACGGATACTAACTGTGCTATTTTTTATTTGGAGCATTGCTTCAGTTCTCTGAGATTGAGTTTCCTTATTTGTTATATTAATAGTACCTGGCACATAAAACATGTTCACCGTGTATTTGTGGAATGAAGAATTGTATTTAAGAGTAGACAGAAGAAATGAGAATGAAAATTACAGTATAACGATTTGCAGGTAGGGATACAGGAAAATAATAGCGCAAAATATAATGTTACATCACAGCCCCCTTTTCTCAAGTAAGCACCAGTCTGGGAAGTTTAAGTCGGAATGTGACTCTAAGGATTAAGCTGGCAGCTAAAGTGTTTTACACAAATTAAATTAACAACTTTTTCTTTAGCTTGTCAGAAAGTATGCATGGAATCACTATTTCAGGATGAGCCAAGCTCTTTTATATCAGTGCAACTTAAAACATGAATGGTTGTATGGTTACTTTTTGAGAAAATCATATTAAAGCTTGGTTGCATTTATTTGAAATATTTCTTAAAGTGTTAAAAAATACTCCTTGTTTCAGAATACTTTAAAAACATCTCATGACTCGTTTCAGATAGGGGAGCCATGTTTAAAGAAAGACGTGGAAAAATGGCTGTAGTTGTTACATTGATAACTCAGTGTAGAAATATCTAGAGGTAAGACAGTAAGTACTTTAGTGGGATGCTTACCCCCATACCAAAGGCAGTAGCTGCCTTTTAGCAGTGAAGAGAGAGCATAATCTCCTCTTGTCTGCTTTCCTCCAGGACAATAATGAGTAAAGCCAGTACACGGAGCAGGGCTGTGGTGAAGGACCAGCACGGAAAACACATTCACTTGGAGCACCTGGAGGACGTACCAGAAGCGCTAGACCGGGGCGACCTCCAGCGCGACCTCCAGCAACTCCTTCAGCATTTCTGCAAGGAGCACTTGAAGCAAGAGGCCGAATGAGGGGCTGCTCAATTCTCAACCCAGAAACCACGCATTCGCTCAATATGCAACTTCCCATTTCTTTAGCAGAGTGACCTAACTGACCTAGTGGGATACCCTGACATTTCCACTTTCAGCAGATACACTGCATCTTGTTTTAGTTTTTCCCCGTCCTCTTTAACTGTAAGCTAATTTGTGACCAAAGATAGCGTCCTTCATTCTGGATGCTGTATCCACTACTTTGTTGTGTCTGTGCTAACCTGGGAACTGGCCACCTCCATTTTTCTTTGCTCCTGCACAAGCTCCATGAAGATCCATTGATCAGAAGAACTTCACCTGCAGACCTCTTCACGTGATGAGATATCGGAATCCTTCCAAGGGATATCCATGTATGTATATAGCTAAAATGCTCAGATGAACAACATATTAAAATTAAAACCACTGCCTATCATAACTACACTGGGCATCATGGAATAAAAGGCCTCTAGAGTTGCTGAACAATGGTTACTTAAGATATTGCTAACACAATCGAATGATAACACAGTTCTACTGCAAAAGAAGCACTTCAGACCTACCACGTCCTTAGAACTTCCAGAGTAGCCATTGCTCCTAGTTAAAAGATGGGTTAATAACCTTGAGGAACTGTCTTAACTAAGCACTTATTGCTGGTGCTGGCCAGCCGTGATTTGTGACTCTCCTAAAGCCACTCTGAGGGAGGGAGCAGAAGGCAAAGAGAATGAGACAAGGAGATACTCAGTTGCTAGCCACTGCATCCTGTGGCACTCTAGCATCTTCAGGTCTTTTAGATTTTGGACACGTTGGCAGGGTATTTTAAAAAGCTATAACTACTGTAGTTTCCCAGTTTTCACTGCTGCTTAAGCAAACCACGCTGTCTTATTGGTGGTACTTTCTTCTGGCCACTGCACTGTAGATAACTCATTGGAAACCAGACTTACCCACTACACAAAAGGTTAAACTCCTTCACCGTGTTGGAGTGGCTTCTTTTTTTTCCCCCAGGTTTGTATCTTCTCTAATACGTGCATGTAGCGTTTGAAAATCAAAACCACAGTCAAAACCCCTCTTCTGATCACATTAATGGTTTTCATTCTTTATACCCTGAGCAAGCACTTTTCACTGTTCAGCTAGGTCTGTTTTTTAGCTTGCAGACAAGGTTGAGAAATCCTTAAAAATTTGGTTTTGGTTAAAATTTTTGGTTTATTTATTTGAAATCCAAACTCCCTTGGAAACTCTTAAGTGCGTTGGTGCACTTTCCTGTTCGTTTGTTTCAAAGAAGGGACTTTAATAATCTGAGTGAGTTCCACGTCCTGTTCCTTATTCCTCTAGTGGTTGAAGCTGTGTAGCATTTTAACATATATATATATTCACAAATATATTCATATAAACGGTATACATTTTGAATCAGTTATTTGTTAAAGAAAAGTATATTCAATGAAGATGAAATTTAAAAAAAAACAACACACACACCAGAGTCCATCCTCCAAGGATTGAACGTTTTCCACTTCTATCTGGTCTTTTCCTGTTGTGCAAAAATGACTCATTGCCCCGAATGTCAAAAACAAACGGGACAAACAATGGCACTTCATCATTTTCAAGGAACGTTGCCAAGAGAGAAAATTTCCTGGGAGGGAGGTTTCCCACAAGCCGACTCTCGAAGCCTCACAGGCTAGCACTTTTTGGCAGTTGGATAGGAAATCAAGCATTCTTTGGCAGCCAGAATGAGAGAGGCCCGTGGTGAAACTTTCTGGGACACACCATGGCCTTCTTGTTACAACCTTCACTGGAGCTCAAGAAAAGCATTTCTGTTGTGTTCTTTGCAGTGCAGATGATGTCTGTGTAACAGCATAATGGTTATTCACCTTTTTTTTGATTTTGATTTTTGCTGTGTAATCAAAAAACTTGAATACTGTGAGAAGAAGTGAATTTTCAGTTGATGAATCAGCATCTTGTTCCCATGGTGATAACACTAATTGAATATATCTATGAGGGCATGTATTAGTTAATGGAAAAAAATACAACACTAACAATACATAGCTGCAATGTGTACAATGGCTGATTTAATTAAATAAAATGTACAAGTGTTAAATGTGGCAACAGTGATTTGTTCTTCTTTATCACTAATCTGTGATTTCAGGAGAAACGAGATTATTAAAAAGACAACATAGATTTGAAGCCAAAAGAAAGAACAAATTGCCTTTGTTGTTGTTTTTATTTGGTAACTGAACATGCTGGGTCCAACATCGTGTTAAGCACTGGGATGAACAGATTTTGTCCTTGCCATCAAAGAACTTTTATTGTCATTCAAAGGAAGAAAAACAGGGGCTGGCTGAGTGGTTAAGTTCGTGTGCTCGCCTTCAGTGGCCTAGGGGTTTGCTGGTTTGGATCCTGAGCACGGACATGGCACCGCTCATCAGGCCACGCTGAGGCAGCATCCCACATGCCACAATTAGAAGGACCCACAACTAGAATATACAACTATGTACTGTGGGGCTTTGGGGAGAAGAAGGAGGAAAAGAAAGATTGGCACCAGATGTTCACGTTAGCTCGGGGCCAATCAAAAAAAGGGAGAAAAACAAAGATTTATTTTTCGTTTTGAGATGGCCAGTGGTAAATGAGCACTAGGCATCCAGGGGCCTGAGGGAGATGAGGAGAGGGTAGCCAGGGTTCGGCAGCCTAGCGAGCCCACGAGGCAGGGCCCCTTTCAGCTCTCTCCTATAAGGCGCTAGCTCTCAGAATCAGCCCTGCCTTTGGGAACAGCATTTCACTGGGTGGGTGGGAGTTATTTATCTCTTATAGCCTGAGAAGAGGAATTAGAAATTAAATGGATACATTAATATAAATAAAGACAGGGCAGGAATGTGCAAACGTGAAATCAGTTGTATTTGGAGAGGTTACTTGTTTTTTTTTTCAAAAAACAAAATCCCTTTAGTGTTGCTATAATATATTTTTACTGCAAAAATAAAAAGGCTCGGTTTATGGAATTGGCTTTATTTAAATCTTATCTAGTGTGAGATAGGAAGCTCACAGGATCTGTTCCATCTGCCTGGTTGATTTACAAGATCTTCCAATATTCAAGTACCAATTCTGCTTGAAATTTTTCAAAGGAAGTAGAGCCAAAGTTGAAAAGTGTTTCTGTAGTAGGATGTGTGTCGCTCTCCCTCCTCTCATGGGCTTCAGGAGCTGTGCTTTCCGTCAAGAGGAGCTCTGGGCTTCCAGTGACTTGGGTTTGATTAAGGAGATTGAAGCAACAGAGAGTATTCAATGTCTTCTCATGGTTAATTAGGTGGTGTGCAAACCCCATTAAAAAAATGAACAGTGAGTCATACGCCCTTTACAGAACCGTATTTAAAATCTGGGATGGTGGGAACCCTCAGACCGCGGGAAGATGATGCTCCTCTCGTAAATGACTTGCATTAGTCATAAAGACGAGCAAATACAGACAAGCACATTGAAACAGGCTTGAATTGAATGAACTTAGGCTGCTGGTGTCATTCAATTTATGTCAGCACGGAGGGTCTGGGTGTGGGCAAGCAGACAGCACATGAGTAAAACAGATAAAGGGAAGTTCAACAAAATTTAATGAGAACCAAAATCGCTACAAGGTTTTCTTGCGTAATGGAATACACATGGTCTGCTCGTTTTCATTATGCTATAAAAAAAGAAGTTGTTTGAAAGTCTTTGTCTTCAGTTACCACTCCCTGCTGAAAAACTGTCGTCTCCTTCCGTCAAGGTAGGATTTTCTCTTTCTGATCTAATTAAAGCTAGAATTACAATCTTAGAATGAGTCCCTCAAGTAAATACATAACACACTTTTTCTCGCTGTAATAATAGAACATTTAAGAAAATCTTTCAAATATCATAAGAAAAACCTTCATTCCCAACTCCTGCACACAAACTAAAATATGCTTTTTTCGTTATACTACACTTCCTGGGAAAAACAAAACTACTCCCTTGCTTTAAACTAGCTCCGTGGTCTGGAGTAAACGACACGCATGAGTATCCTTGGGTAGAGCTGGGGTGTATGGCAGACGAGACATTTGACGGGGTGTTTGTCATCCTTCAATCACTGGAAATGTTCGGTTGGTAAGCCCTTGAAACGTTCCGGTGAGGCAGTATGACACGACGGTTAAATAGGTGCTCTTGCAGGAAGACTGAAGTGGAACTACTCCAGCTCTGTCCACACTGATGTGACTTTGCGGAAGTTCATCCTCTGGAGCACAATTCCCTCATAGTAAAATAAGAGAGAACCCTTGCCTCAGAACCCTCTCGCCACACCAGGCGGCAGGGCAGGGCAGCAAGCCCTGCCTCATGTGTCCTCCCTTCAGCTAGAAGTGCCATGGTGGCCTATGTGTCCTTGGAGGCCATTGGTTATGGAGCCCTATTTGTGACCTTCCACCTCTTCGGGGAGGAGAGAGCCTCTGGGTAGGTGTTGCAGGCCTCATCTGAGCCCTCTAGGTTAGAAAATAAAGTGACCCGCTTCCCATAGGCACTCACAGGAACTTCTTGTCAGTGAAGCCCTTGGAGGAAAGACTGTTCAGGATCTCTTTTTCTCAGTTGGCCCTTATAACTCAGTTCTGGTTTCCATTCCTTTTTCAAACTTCCCACACATACTCTATCTTGGGTTTTCTTTTTTCTCCACTCTCAGCCTTGACTGCAGAATTGGAGAAAGCCACGCCAACCCCTACTAAGTGTTCTCTTCCAGCAGCAGGTCCAGCACAGACGCTGCGAAGAGAAGGGCTGGCAGGGCCCTGGGCTGGACTGGAGGGGGACGTGAACACAGCAGCTGTCCCTGTGCACATGCAGAACAACTGAGTTACCACGACTGCACGAATTCCACATCGTGCCCGTTTATCCTGAGCGTTGATCAGAACTCAGCCCTCATCTAGACTGGGACGTGGTATAGCAGCAACTTTGGAGGAGTTGGACGTTGTGTGAATTTTCCAAATGACTCACCAAATGTGATTCCTTAGAGAACCCCTCCCCAGCCACACTCCCACCCGGAGGGCAGAGGGACAGTGCGGAGCTGTCTGCTGTTCCAACAATCCTCTTGGGGTTGAGATTGGTGTATTTGTTTCCTCGGGCTGCTGTAACAAAACCCCACGGCCTGGGGGCTTACCTGACAGAAGTTTATCTCCTCACAGTTCTGCAGGATGAAATCTGAGATTGAGCGTTGGCAGTTGGTTTCTTCTGAGGTCTCCCTCTTTGGCTTGCGGCCTGCCACCTTCTTGCTGTGTCCTCACATGGTCTTTCTTCAGTGCACTTGCATCCCTGGTGTCCCTGTGTCCACATTTCCTGTTCTTACTAGGACACCAGTCAGATTCGATTGGCCCCACCCAAATGGCCTCATTTTACCTTAATCACCTCTTTAAAGGCCCTGTTTCCAAATACAGTCACATTCTGAGGTACTAGAGGTTTAGTGCTTCAATATATGAATTTTGGGAGGACACAATTTGGCCCATAACAATTGGATTTAGTCCAAAAACCCAAGCCCACTAGGTATTTCAAGTGCGAAAAGATTGAGTCAGGGAATTAGAAAATGGTACGATTGTTGGAAGAGCCAAAAGAGGGAAGGCAGGGAAGCCACTGCTGCTTTAAAGAAATCTCTAAGTGCAGGGGCTGGCCCCGTGGCGCAGCGGTTAAGTTTGCACATTCCTTTTCAGCAGCCCACGGTTCATCGGTTTGGATCACGGGTGCAGACATGGCACAGCTTGGCACATGATGCTGTGGTAGGCGTCCCACATATAAAGTAGAGGAAGATGGGCACAGATGTTTGCCCAGGGCCAGTCTTCCTCAGCAAAAAAAAAAAAAAAAAAAAAGAGGCTTGGCCATGGATGTTAGTTCAGGGCTAATCTTCCTCAAAAAAAAAAAAAAAAAATCCCTAAGTGTAGAAATCAGAACTAGAAGCTAGAGCTGGTGGGTTTGGCTCCACACAGCAACCAAGTGTATGCTTCTTAGGAGAATACCCAGATGCAACTGCATGAAGCCTTCTCTGTCTTCTGCCAAAGTCCATGCACTCTTCCTGGCTGCCCCTGAACAAATAATTACTTTCCTCCTCTTTTCTTTTCAAACCTTGGGCAAACAGGTATCATTGGCAGGATCTAACACATAACCCCACTGGAAATGGATTCCAAGAAGTATAGTTCTGAGGATCTTCCCCCAACCTGCAGGGAAAAATGTAGAATAGGACAGAAATGATGCTGATTAACAAGGTAGGGCAGCAACTAACCATAGGGTTTGAGCCACAGAATGACAGTCTTCAGCCATCCACTAATTCACACATTCAAGACCTACTGTATTCCAGGCATTGTGCTAAGGGCTCAGGGTAGATTGAGGCCAAGATGGTCATGAGTTTTCACTATTGCCAGTCACCATTGAAAGTGCCCTTGAAACTTCTTTAGTCTCTACCACAAACCTATGAAGGAGACACAACGAGGAAATTGAGGGGCAAAGAGGTTGAGTAACTTGACCAGATCATGCAGCTAGAAAACTGCAAAGCTGGGATAAGAACCCAAGCAAATGGCTCCTGCAGTAAACCATGCTCCATCTTTGAAAGACACCATCCCTGCCCCTTCAGTTTATAATCTTGCAGTAGAGGCATATGGAACCAATGATTTCACAAATAATTAATTAATTTAACATTTGTCTTCTAGAGAAATACCTTGTTGCCTTATTTATAAGGAAACAAGCCCTGTTCAGTACCATTCTCATCTTTATTCTTCTCCAAAATCTCTTTCTTTCTCCTAGAGTCTGCTTTCTCTTCCTCACCCACCGCATGCTCAGCAGATGACCTCGACTGTTTTATAAGAAAGTAGATGTCAGTGGCATGCTGCATTGGTTAGAGCTCTAAAGAGAAACAGAAACAACAGGATGAATATATATAGAGAGAGACATCATAAGGAACTGGCTCATGTGGTTTTAGAGGCTGAGAAGTCCCAAGATGCGCAGTCAGCAAGCTGAAGACCCAGGAGAGCGATGGTGTAGTTCCAGTCCTAAAGCCGGCAGGCTCCAGACCGAAGAAGAGCCTATGTTTCAGTTCGAGTTGCAAGGCAGAAAAACACTGATGTCCCAGGTCAAGGCAGTCAGGCAGGAAGAGTCCGCCCTTACTAAAGGAAGGGCCAGCCTTTTTGTTCTTTTTATTCTATCAACTGACTGGATAAGGCACACCAACACTGGAGAGGGCAATTTGCTCTACTCAGCCTACCAGTTCAAATGTTAATCTCATCCAGAAATGTTCTCACAGACATACTGAGGATAATGTTTACAACTACCTGCTTCCCGTTACCCAGTCAAGCTGACACAAAAAATTAACCATCACAAATGCCTTTCCTATTCCTACCTCCCAAATTACGTATGTCCACATGCACCCTAGAACCCATTGCTCTCTCTCGTAATGCTCTCTTCTGGCTCTCTCTCCCGGCCTAGGCACCCACTCAGGTTTCTGTTAGTTTCCAAGAAAAACAGATTTATCCTTCAATCCTGGCTTTGCATCTAACTAATGATCTCTCTCTCTCTCTTTCTCTGCCTTTCTTTTTCTTTTTCCCCTACGTGTGTTTCCCCAGTTTCTTATTTCTCAATCCTCCTTCAAGTCTGGCTTCAAAAAACCTAAAAACTTGACGTGTTAGAAGCTGCAAGATATGGCTAAGCAGAGGCCACAGGAAAACGTAAAGCCTTAAACTAGGGGTCATAATTCTTTTGCCCAGAGTGACCAGACAGGAATATAATGTATGAATTGTCTAGAAATAGAAAATAAGAACTAGTGCAGCCCTTAAACTTAAGAGAGCATGCACATTTAATATATCTATTGAGAGAAAAATAAACCTTTGAGGATCAATCTATTAATTAGAAAAATGGTAAAAACACAAAATATGTCTAAGAGCTGTCTTTTGAAATAATAATATAGATAATCGCCACGAACATAAACAAGAGGTAAAGAGAAAGCAGAAATGTGCCATGCTAAAAAAGAGAATGGAGAGTGTGATACTGTGATTTATAATAAGAAATATGTATTTGGTCTTCATCCATTTCTGCCACAGAGCTCCTAAAACCATTCGAATTTCCTGAATGATACGTGTAATGGGAGCATCTTTTGTTATAATTTTTGGTTTCTTGACCTCAGTTCCTGAAATGGTTTCAGAGCCATAAAGGTAAAATGGGTGACTTATTATTCCTAACAAGCCCCTTTCCAGCACACTTGAGCTGATGTGAACCGGGTGACTTTCTGACCGCACCTAAGGATGGGGCTGTTTGCCAGGGAAACCAACCATGTGATTAGAAGGCTGGAACTTTCAACCCCACCCCGCTGATTCCTGGGCAAAGGACAGGGGCTGGAGATTGAATCAAGCACCACCGCACAGTGATTTAATCAATCATGCCATGTAATGAAGCCTCCATAGAAACCCAAAAGTACGGGGCTTGGAGAGCTTCTGGGTTGGTGAACTTGTGGAGATGTGGGGAGAGTGGTGCGCTTGGAGAGAGCATGGAGGCTCTGCGTCCGTTCCCCACACCTTGCCCTATGCATCTCTTCCATCTGGCTGTTCCTGCGTTATAGCTTTTCATAATAATAAACCTAGTAAGTGATCTAGTAAGTAGAATGTTTCTCTGAGTTCTGTGAGCAGCTCTAGCAAATTGGTCAAAATCAAAGAGGAGGTCATTGGAATCCCTGATCTGTAGTTGGTCAGTCAGAAGCTCACGTGACAACCTGGGCTCTCCACTGAAAGGGGAGGGGGAGCCCTGTAGGACTGAGCCCTTAACCTGTGGGATCCGATGCTCTCTCCAGGAGGATAGTATCACAATTGAGCTGAATTCTAGGACACCCAGTTGGTGCAAGAGAATTGCCTGTTGGTGTGTGTGTCAGTGGTGGGGGGAGGGGGGGAAACGCCACACACTGGAATTAGGAGAGAACCCCTCTAGGGAAATAATCAGGGAGGAAATGGTTATAAGAAAAAGTTTCCTAATTTTATGTAAGTAAATATAGAAACCTGAATAAAGGAAATGATTTTGTTTAAATGGAAATTACTAAAATTTACCACAGAAGAGATAGTAAAGGAAAATCCCAAGGTGATGGTTAATTTTATCTCTCAGCATGACTGGGCTAAGAGGTGCCCAGGTAGCTAGTACAACGTTGTGTATCTGGGTGTCTCTGCGTGGCTGCTTCCGGAAGAGATTAGCATTTGATTGGTAATCTGAGTAGAGAAGACCCGCCTCACCAATGCAGGTGGGCATCTTCCATTCCACTGAGGGCCAGAAGAGAACAAAAAGGTAGAGAAAGGGCAGATTTACTCTCATGCTTGAGCTGGAGCATCTGTCTTCTCTGGCCCTTGGACATCAGTGCTCCTGGTTTTTGGGACTTGGAGGGGGACTTAGACATGGGCCCCCTGGTTCGAGGACCTTCGGGTTTGGACTGGAACTACACCACTGGCTTGCCTGGGCATCCAGCTTACAGACAGCAGATCGTGGGGCTTCTCAGCCTCCATAATTGCGAGAACCAATTCCTCACAATAAATCTCTTTCTATCTACCTGTGTGTATCCTATTGGTTCTGTTTCTCTGGAGAACATTGATTAATACACCCAATAACCATGGAAGAAATCAAGACAGTAATCAAGGATTTAACATCACAAGAAAGCCCCAGAGGTAGGTGCTGTCACAGATGGATTCTATTCAGCTTTCAATAAACAGATGATTTCAATGCCATTTGGACTGCCACAGGGCCCTGGAAGAAAACAAAAGTTCCCAATATTTTTTTAACAAAGCAAGTATATCATTGGTACCAAAACTGGACAAAGCGTACCCCCAAAACATCCAAATAACAACAACAAAAACTCACCAAGGAATAGCTATGCAGAAATTATAAAATAGCAAATACAATTTGGCACACATTTTAAAAAATAATAAATTATGACCTCGTGGCTTCATTCTAAGATGGAAAATGGTTCGTTACTAATAGCTGTTAATATAACTACCTACATTGAAAGGTCAAAGGAGAAAACCAGTGTATGATTATTCCCATAGATGGTCAAGAAGCATTTGGAAAAATGTAGCATACATTTGTGATCTTTGTATCCTTTTAAGAAAATCAGAAGAAATACATTCTTCCTTAAAATGATCTAATGATACATGTGTGTGTATAGACGGCACTTCCTTAGCAAATGTTCAAATAAATTTATGTGAAGAGCATTGAAGTTATGCTCATTTTAGCACAGCTTTTGCAATAATTTGCAGTAATAGAGAAAACCTGATCTCTGACTCCTCACCACCCACAACCACTTCCCTCCCCCTACCCTGTGCTTGCCCTCGGCATCATCAGTTTTAGACCATTCGTTTTTCATCCATACCCAAGGTTGTCACCTTGACTCTTTGCAAGGTAATATCAGCTATGGAATATTTATAAATCCTCTCATGTAAACAGTTAAAAACTAATACATTCATTAAGTTAATTTTTTAAAAAACGTGAGAACAGAAAGAATGAATGTACAACAAATAGAGGGGTCTTTTGTTTGTTACGTAATGCAATTAGAAAGAATTTACTTTTTGGATGCGGTTCACAAGTGATGCTGCAATTTTAACTAAAATTTGTGCTTTATAGGCAATAACTCTTACTTTATGCCTCTTTGCCTTGTAACCTGGATTGTTTTTTTTTTTTTTTAAGTAAATTGAGGGCACTAGGGGAGGGGACATGTGCTCCTCACACCAAAATTCATCCTGCTTCATAATGAACACTGGGGACATTTCTATTTTAAAACTGTAAACAAGACCAAAAGAAGTCCATTATTTTCATTATTAGCCAGAATTAAGAAGCATTAATAAATACAAATTTGGGGGGGAAAGCCAAAGAAATAAAGCATAAAAATTGGAAAAGAAGAGGCAAACATCAATTTATGCAGATAATATGTTTGTGAACCAGAAAAACCAAAGGAAATCAAACTGAAAGAAAAATTAGTCAACAATTTTGTCACTCTTTTCAAAATTAACATAGAAAATCTGTAACTTTCCTTAACATAGAAAATCTCCAAATTAAAAATGGAAGAAACAGTGCATATAATTTACAATAGCAACCAAAGAGATTAAATGCCTAGTTATAAATTTAACAAGGAATGTACGGGGCCTATTAAAAACTGTTTAAAAGTTTTACTTAATTGGGTGAACACATGCTGTCTTACATATAATCATGAAAATACTGTAAAGCTGTCAATTCTTCATTAATTTATTTCCTAATGATCACAATAAAATTGCTTATAGAATTTTATTTTAAGTTGAGTTTATATGATGAATAACAAGCATGGGAAATTAATCAAGAAGATTCTAGGGGTCAAAAAAAAAAAGAAATGTTTGTAGCAAGGGAGCCCTACCAGATATTAAGACTATTTGAAGCTACTGTTTTTGAAAGAGTTTAGTATTAGTGTAGCCACTGAGAGTGCGAGCCGTGAAATAGAATGGGGACTCCAGAAGGAGAAACTGATCCAAAATAAATGGAAATTTGGCATATGATAAATATAGCCTTTCAAACCAACCAGAAAAGAGCAGACTATTCTTATAGTCTTAGGTCAAACGACTACTTATTTTGGGGAGGAAATAAAGGTAAATCCGTATTTCTTCCCTTCACTAAAACAAATTACAGATAGCTCAATTATTCAAATGTAAATTTTTTTTAAACTGTAAAAGTAATAAAAGGAAGCAGGGACAAATTGTTTATTCCTTTCAATGAGGAAGATCTTTGCAGATGAGAAATAAACCTGCAAGCCTGGGTGGAAGAAAACCCCATACAGTTGACTATAAAAATATTTTAAATTTCCACATGGAAAAATATTATAAGCAAAATTAAAAGATAAATGGAAAAGTATGAATTTATTGATTATATAAAGAGATCGCGTATGTCAACAAGTTAATATGGAAACAGCAGAGGATGTGCACAGACTGTTCACACAGGCGCAGGAAAATAGCCCAGCCTCACCGACAATTAGTAGGTGAGACTAATCACAAATTAAAACAATCATAAATTAAAAGACTAATTATATATTAAAACAATAGGATGCTATGTTTAAGTGTATCAATTTGGAAGCAACAACAATTTTCATAAGACCAAGTGTTACCCCAAGTGTGGCAACAAGGGGCATTCACAGACCTGCGGGCGTGAGAAGTAACATATAAAGGCAATGTCTCTCAGAATGAAATACTTACAAATCCTTTGACTCAGCCGCTCTGCTTTAAGGGATTTATTGATCAACTCCATGAGAAAGGAAAATATTGCACCCTTTTTTTGAAAATAGTAAAAAATGAAAAATTTTATATCTTTAATAGGATGCATAGTGGAATGGTATGAGGCTGTTATCTCAAGTGCGTCTTATATGAACAAGTAAGGTCCAGAGGAGGGAGAATAGTGTGTCCACATCTGTGTCAAACAGCTTCTATGTGTAGGTGCGGATGTGTGAATCTATTGACAGTGTGTTAGGGAGACTAACCCAGAGCTATGCAGCCTCTGGCTGTGTTTAATTTCTTTCCACACCTTCTCCTCCTTCTTATTCTTCATCACATGCTAATTGAGAGACAGAGAGAAATGATATAGTGACTATATAGATGATTAAACCCAAGCAGAAATAGATACTGGTAATAAGATACTGTTAATACCGAAGCAACGCTTGAGTTTCAAACACGTCGAGGGGCTTAAACAAGGAAACCGCAAATACTCAAAAAGAACAATCCCTTATATGATTTGTATGGAAATAATTTTAGCTACTTGTAAGTAGAAATAAAAACACCGAGTAGTTTTAACTTTCACTTCACTACAGAGACAACGCATAGAAACTTTGTTACATGACCCGTGAGTCCTCTGCAAATAAGTCGTTCTTGGGACACCATTTCTAGAATTGCACACAAGAAAATATCCCCGATTGGCCACGAGAGGGCGGCAGACGATCGGTCATTTGCCCAACAGCTCCCGTGGTGGCTGCCACAGTGGAGCGAAAATCTGCCAGCTCAGAAGCTTTGCGACGGGAAAAGTCGCTGAAATTGTGTAGATGTCGATTTTACCTGTGAAATGCGGAAGGGGTTCTGGACTGGATGGCTCGAAGAACTTTGCCAGCTCTAACGGGCTGTGATTGCAGCACACAGACTCACCGAGTGACCACAATGACTGTTGTTAAATTAAAATTTGACCATGTTAAAGTTTAACCAGTAAACAAACAGAATCTATTTAAGCTCAAATCTGTTTAGATACTAGTCTATTCTTTTAAAAATTGCTAGTAGTTATCGGGAGCTTCTTATGAGCCAGATACTGTTGTAAGCACTTTGTTTGTCTTGTTATTTACACAATGCTCCTGTTGAGGTAAATGCATTTATCACCCCCATTTTGCAGATGAGGAAGGTGAGGCACAGAGAGGTAAAGTAACTTACCCAAGTTCTCACAGCTAGGAATGGTAGGGTCAGAATGTGAGAGCTCTGATGCCAGATGCATGCTTTTAAATGCTCCATCATACTGGGAACCACCAGTGTAATGAAAGGCCACCCAAATGTCTAATAAGATGTTAATAATTGCATCTGGCTGCTAGTTCAGTTGTGTGCTCATAGTAAATGACTTTCTTGGGAGCTTTCCAGGGCATCCAATCATACAATCGCATCCTATACCTTGTTACTTGAGAGGTATTTTGTTACCATAAAAACATTGTACTCTGTCCATTGCAATGGCTGTTGGTCTCTGAGCTAACCCCTCCCGGCCCCGCCACTCCACAGCTTTGCTGATTCTCGCCCCCTGCAGTTCACACTTCCCCATCCCTACGGGAAACGCTTCCAGGAGCTCCCTCACATGCAGTCTCCCTGCAGAGCTTTTCCTGACCCTCCAGGGCAGTCTCGGTGCCCTTTCCTGCATATCTCTACTTCGGCAACAATCTCCTTGTACTATATTTGTTTATTTTGTTGTTTTTTCCCAACTAGATTTAAACTCTATTAGATCAGAGCCTTTCTCTAAATTTTCACCTTTGTCCCATAAGGTCTAGCACAGTACTTGGGATAGAGTACATAACAATTATTCTTTGAAGGAATAAATGAATGAATGAATGCAGATTTTTCCAAACACATCCTTTGAGGACTTTTAACCGATCCACCTTTTGCACAGATTTTTTTTTTCCTGCCAATGACCTTAATTGTTTTGAATAACTTAAAGTAATTATCTGACTTGGTTCACTTAATTGTTCCGTAAATTTGCAGTGACATTTCTTTTGTTTTGCTTTGTCTTTGAAATCATTGTTCCCAAGTATTTGGAGGCTGAAAACTATATTAATAATCTCCAGGTACGAGCTGGAATGCCCAGTAATTCTGAGGAGCAGCATTAGTTCTTAATCACAGGGAGGCAGGATTGCAAAACCAGTCAGTGTGGGAGAGTCCTGCATGGAGGGGCATGTAACCATCTGATGCTGTGGAGAAGTAACTACTTACCAACTTCTGAATAAACTCAAGTCAGAACCAGGTAACTTCCATCTAGAAGCGCCTTATCCACTTGAGGGGTCGCTCGAATGAAAACATTCTTGCTGACTCTAAAACTAGATAGTTTCTCCTCACAGTTGCTCAGGATTCAGGCCAGGGACGGTGCCTGGGGGTGGTCATTTGTGGCCTCTTGGGTCAGCTCTGCTAGCTTTTGTTTGGTTTTAAAACAGTCTTTAGACCTGTCTGCATCCAACCTTTGGGTCTTTTTTGCCCATTCTAAAATGGATGCCCTTCTATTTACAAAGATACATGGAATCAATGTCCTCAAACTACTTCATCCTGCCACAATTTTCGGCATGTAGAAATCTCCCTCGTGGACCCGTGTGTTTCTAGCATCCTATCCCAATATCCTCGTAGTCCTTCTGTCTCAGGAAACATGCAGTTCACTCTCCTAGACTATAAATATGCTTAAACTCTTTCTAACCTAACTTAAACTTCATTAGAATCTGCTCCTTCCCTGAAATACATTCCATCGCTCTCTCCTTTCAGGCCAAAATTTTCAACTGACATTCCTAGAAAGGTGGAGAAGAGCCCAGAGGAATTGTATGAGCACAAGACGGGAGGCGGGAGCATGTCAGGCATATTCGGGGAGCGTGAGTAGATCTGTTTCCCTGATGCAG
Organism: Equus asinus; assembly: GCF_041296235.1. NCBI lineage: Eukaryota > Metazoa > Chordata > Mammalia > Perissodactyla > Equidae > Equus > Equus asinus. The sequence goes on from NC_091792.1 coordinate 7,990,539, forward strand.
GAAGTTGGTTTTGGGGAATGAAGAGAAGTAAATCTGAAAAGATTTTTCGAATTAAATTTGGAAAATCTTGAATGCCAAGCTGTGGAGTGTGGATGTTATGCGGTTGGCCATGTACAACCATAGCAGATACTTGATCAGGAAAGCTCTGGGTGGAAAGAGTTTCGGGGGCAGACAGGAGACAGACAGCTGTGGTGTGGTCTAGGAACAAGGTCCTCACAAACACTGAAAAGAAAATAAAAGCCTGATGACGCTATCAAGATCAAACTTTTCAAAAATAAGATTGTTGGAAAATAGAATATAATTTACCAAGGACCAGGTTTTTTTAAATAAAACAGTAACTGATATTCAAAAATGTGTTTATACACGGGACTTATACAGTTGAAAATTTTAAATGACTGTAACTAGCATGTGAAGTAAAGTGTTATTTTGCAAAGGAGAAACGCACGTACAAACACACACATGCATAACTAATGTTTGGAAAAAACCTAAGTAAGGGGGATTAGAAAGGACAGGGTCTTCCAAGTGTGTGTGTGTGTGTGTGTGTGTGTGTGTGTGTGTGTGTGTGTGAGACTGGCCTTGGGGCCCTACCTCCATCCCCCTCTCCCTCTGGCTGCATCTCCCTATCTCTGGAGCCCTTTGCCTGGCTGCTTGCAACCCCCGCTGCTTAGCCCCAGCTACCAACAGTCTGTTTTGGGGGTTACCTCACTCTGCCATGTCCTTATATTGGGTCCTTCTCAGGCCAACTCAAGGCCAGTCACCTTTTCTCATCCACCTGGATCTTGTGCATTCTGGCCGTGCTGATATCTGCAAGTTCAGGCCGTACCAAAGCAGAACTGTTTCTCGTCCTTGCTCTGCCACCGCAGATCATTCTGGACTCTTCCGGCCTGAGTCAGGCTATCTCCATCTCCCAAATTTCAGAGGACACTTGCTTATCTTTGCAAGTGGCTTCCTTGAAGCTCCACATGCTTAGCTGGAGGAGTAAAGGGGGAATCCACAGGACATCAGAGCTTCTGCAAAGTACTCCTCACCAGGCCCCCTGGCTCTTCCTTGACCCTCTCCTTTCTGTTCGGTTCTTGCAAACTGGTTTTGCAAACTCCGCCTGTCTTGCATGGAGGGGTCGTCAAGCACTATAGTTCCTGACCTCTGGGGCTCGCCAAAGCTCCAGGCTCTGAATCCGCAGGAACAGTATCATGTAGCATCTCACACACACACACAGGCACATGCTCACACACTCACAGGCTCTCACACACGCTCACTCATGGAGGAAGCGCTTGATGGAACACAGTTATCTTTGAGTATAAGAATTAGCTCTCAATCTTTTTCTTTGTATTTTTCTGTGTTTTCCAAAATCTCCACCTCAAAAATATAGTACGTTTGCAAGTAACAAAATGTAAACATTGTAAAATAAATTATAAGCACAATAAATTTTATATATCATCTGCTCCAACTTAATAAAACTCCTCAGAGAAAGAATATTTCCTCTCTAACACGTCTAATGACCCACTGGGCTCTTTATGTTTGTGAAACTTTATGGTTGTGTTCCTTACCTTGCAGAAATCCTTACTAATTTATGTAACAAAATCAGCAAAATATTTGTATATTTTAAGTTACTGTACCTTAAAATTGTACCTACAATTGTGCTGACTTCACATTTGGTTGAAGGTTCAGTTTGGGGCTTTATATGCATTAGAAGCTGTTGTCGCTCATAAATCTTTATTTAGAAAATCTGATTAATGCATGACATGAAAGTTCCTTCTTTCCTTCAGACAATCACACACAAGCTCAGAGTCACACACGTGACATCAGCAGACTTGGTCCCACCCCCGTTTATCTCATCACAGACTGAGAGTTCTGAATGTCCTCAGGTTTTCACCTCATGCGTCACAGTCAGTCACCTTGTCATCACTGGTGAGATTCACAGGTGACCCTGATCAACACCAAACTCAACAAATTATTTGAAAGAGCTATTGGTATTTCCACTTCCAAAATAAAGTTTTGAAAACAATTTTTATAAATCGAATCTGAACCTGGGTATACGTATAAGGAAGTTAATATTTTTCCTTAATTATCTTCCTCTTACGATGGGATCAGAAGATGACCCTCCACCAGATGGGGAGAAGTTACGGGAGCAAATACCAGCTTTATTTGGGTAAGTAAATATGCAATAGGATTAGGCATAGATTTGGAGCCAAAATTGGGCATCCTTCTCTGTTCCCACTCTTTTGTACTGACTTTCCCACCCATTTCCAGGATGGTTGGAGAGGCTTGGCCCTGAGCACTTTCCCTGTCATGTGGTAGCAGCCTATGTGTCCGGTGAGCTGTGTGGACCCGCCCAAGCATGGTGAGGAAAAAAAAAATGGTTTTCTCCCAAAATTGTTCATTCTTGGGGAATAGAGTTCCCCTCTTAGCAATATGAGGAATGAGGTAACAAATGGCTTCCTACTGAACATGTCTGAATTCTTTTCTCCCATGGTTAAAAATGTAGGACTCTGTAGATGAAATGAGTGATTAGTGGGTTGCCCCTACAATGTCCACGGTGGTTATTTTCATAGTGCTTTACTTAGGATTTAATATATTTCCTTCATTTCAATTGAATGAGTGGACTTAATGATCACCAAAATGAAGCGAATCGATCATGAGGATTTTTAAAATAAGATTTTGGTTTCAAGAAGAGCTAACAGCAATGTTTATTGGTCTTCCTGTTTGGCTGAGGAATGAATGGAGTCAACAGATCATGATAGCATCATGCTCTTCCCTGTCAGGGGAGGATCAGATAACTGAGCTGTGCCTGAACAGCCCGGAGTCCTGCAGCAAATGGGAACTGACGAATAGAGGCTTTATTTATTTCTGGCCTGGATTCCTCAATAATCTTCCAAGATTTTGTACAGAGAATCAAGCTTGGTGTCGATCCAGTCTTTTGAAATAGGAGCCAATTTGAATCAAGAGTAAGAGCTGAGGAAAGGTCAAAGTCCACTCCTGGGTGGGGAGGAAGGTGGGCGGAGCTGAAGAAGGGAGGCTCCTCTGGTCTGGTCTCCGCCACGGCTCATCTCCTCCTTCACCCTCAGCTCCTGCACTCACGAACGTCGACCCTGTTCTTCTGCATTTAAATCTCCCAGAACACAGGCAGATGTGTACACAGGGGTAAAATTCTTCATCTTAAAGGAAAAATAGGGAAGTTTGTGCCCCAGCAAATACCCAATTCCCAGCACATTGTGGGTACTCCGCAAATGCTGTTCTACTAAATTGAAGTCATTTGAAAATGGCTGTTTGGGTCAGGGAAAGACCCTCAACCATTTCCCTGCTGATCTGCACCTGAACCCAACGAAGAGAAAGAGACAGAGATAGTGAAGTAAACATAAGCCTGTTAATTACTTTTTAAAGCTGGTGAGAATGGTGTTGACCGGTTGCAGCTGAAAAGCAATAAGAACTGTGGATAATCATCCTTTATCTCCTTCTGGCCTCATAAGCACGGATACTTGAGAAGGGCCTGTGATATTAGTTAACACTCTAAATTTATCACATATTCATGTTAAGAAGAGTTTAATGCATTTTTTTCAGTGTGACATTGTGATGGGATTCATAATAAGAAATATGTATTTGAGCTTTGACCTGGTTCCTGGCACAGAGCTCCTAAAACCCTTGGAATTTCTTAAGAGATGAAAGGTGTCTTGTTATGCTAATGAGGTGACTTTTGGAAGCTTCTAAGTATGGGGGGGAGTGATTAGAGAATTGAAACTTTCATTCCGACACCCTGACCTTCAGGAAGGAGAGAGGGGTTGGAGGTTGAGTCAATCACCAATGGCCAAAGAGTCAAGCAATCACACCTGTGTGATGAAGCCTCCATAAAAACCCAAAAGGACAGTGTTTAGAGAACTTCCTGGTTTGTGGATATACGGAGGTGCTGGGAGACTGGTGCTCCGGGATAGGGCTTGGAAGCTCCACGTGCCTTTCCACATACCTTGCCCTACAAATCTCTTCCATGTGGATGTTCATCTGTATCCTGTATCATATCCTTTTATAACAAACTGCTGAAGGTAAGTAAAATGTTTCTCAGAGCTCTGTGAGCAGCTCTAGCAAATTACATGAACTGGAAGGGGGGTTGTTGGAAGCTCCAGTCTATAGCTGGTGGGTCAGAAGTGCAGGTGACAACCTGAGTTTGCAGTAGGCGTCTGAAGTGTGGGGGGGGCAGTCTGGTGGGATCTGATGCTGTCTCCAGATAAATAGTGCTAGAATTGAGTTAAATTGTAGGACACTCAGCTGGTGTGGAGGACTGCCTGGTATGGGGGAAACACCCCCAACACATTTGGCGACCAGGAGTGTCAAAAATGAAGCGTTCAATGTGAGAAGTAAAGGAGACTTACAGGAAAGAAAGACAGACTCACAGGAGGAACGAGTGGGCTTTTTCCTACTCAGTAGAGAACTGTAGGTTTTTCTTTTCAAAGGTGTAACAAGCAATAATTATAACAGCGAATGTTTATAGAGAGATTACGTGTCCAGCACAGTCTTAAATACTTTATGTACATGGTTTCATTTAATTCTCACTACAACCCCGAGTGGTGGGTCCTTATATTACCCTCATTTCATAGTCAAGAAACTGGGCCACAGCCAAGCACACATGCCTGATGAGCGACAGAGGTGATGCCATCTGACTGCAGAGCGCAAGAGCCAAACCTTTGCACTAGTCACCCTCCTGACTCCAGGAGCAAACTATGGCATGCTCCTTTTTAAAGAAAGTATGGTGAGTATATTTTTCTTTTGAGAAAGTGAATTAATCTGTGAAATTCTTTTTTCCTCCCTGAGGTTAGAATGGAGTGAGATACCTAATTGAGGGCTGAGATCCCCATTCTATGTTGATAACTCTCTCATTAAAGCAACACTCCCTAACAGTCTTCAGAAACTCATGGGCAATAAGCTATGGTGGAACTTAGATGACCCACACACCCCAGACTACTGAAGGGCAGAAGAAAGGAACAGCAAATGAAAATGGAAGGCAGAGGGAGGGAGCCACACTGTGTGCCCCTGTCCCCCACATAAAGGACAGAATAGATGCTGCCAGTGCCAGTGCCTGTTGACTAGTCTGCCTAGTTTATGGAGGAGACCTGTGAGGTTAAATATGAACCATGGGCTGCCATTACACATCACACTAAATCCTTTTCTGCTCTTTCTGTTCTGTAACTTGGCAAATTGTAAACATCTCTCTAGCAAGTGCCGAAGAACGTAGCAATGAGTATGGAGCAGGCAGCTCAGGTCGCCTGGGGACACGCCAATAGCTGTGCCTAATAACCGTATTGGAAAGCCCAATTAGGCTCCAGAAAGTTCCCTTGAACAATCCTTGATGCGGTGTTGACTTTCGTGAGGCCTCAGCAATGCAAAGCACCTGCAAAAGGCTCATTAGCTACAGGAAGTTATCTTGTGCTGTTCAACTGCACCTCCAGCTCAGAAACTTCAGACCCCTGGCAGGTGAGCCTGTCAGCAGCACAGGGAAATCTTTCTTTTGCTTTCAGTTTACAAGCTTTAGCAACCCCTTCAGTCACCTGTGAAGGAACTGAAACTCCATTGTAAGATGCAGCCAATTCACTCATTTGTAATAGTTAGGGCCACGTGCAGTATTGTAGACTTCTAAGCATCGTAAAGCTTGGAGAATTAGTTTCTCTACTCAAGCATAGAATTTTTATGGGTTTTGCCCCACAGATCTCGCCCTTTCCTGTGTTCCAGTGTGTAACATCTAAAAATAACATGTCACATTTACTATCACTATTTGTTTTAATATGTTTGATTTGCCCTGCAGAGACTTTTCAGGAGGTATTTTTCCTGGATATATAAATCAATTCGATTCATAGCAAAGTGGCTTCAGAGATGACTGCAAAGTAAATTTTCAATCACCCAAGCCTCTCCTTCCTTGACGCAGTAAGTCTTTACCGCGCACTATGTGCCTGCTCTCTTTTAGACCCTGAGGTATACCAGCAGATAAGAGGCAAAGGTAACCCTCTCTCATAGAAGTAGAAGACCTTCCTAAATAAATTAAATGAATGAAATATGTAACAATGCAGATGGTAAAGATCCTGAGGTGAATAAATCAGGGAAGCGCAATAGGAGCTAGGGAGTAGACTTCGGACTGTGATTTTGAACCAGTCGGGCAGGGACTGTCTTATGAAGGTGACACTTGAGTAAAGACTTACAGCTATGGTGGGTGGGGAGTGGCTGGTCAGAGAGAACAGTGTGTGGTTATTTATATATTGACTGATTCTTTTTGGTCCTTGTATTGCAAAGGGAGATAATAGTTATACAGCGACTGGCTGTGTTTGTGACTAAAAGCCATCGCAGTGGGTTGCATGTTGGTGTTCCCTCAAAATTCATGTGGTGAAACTCTATCCAAATGTGATGGTATTTGGAGATGGGGCCTTTCGGAAGTATTAGGTGATGAGGGTGGAGCCCTCATGGGTGGGATTAGTGCCTTATAAGAGCTAGAGAGCTCTCACCCCTTCCTGTGAGGACACGCTAGAAGTCTGCAGTCTGCAACCTGGACGAGGGCTCTCGTGAGAACCCAACCGTGCTGGCTCCCTCATCTCGGACCTTCACCTCCAGAGCTGTGAGAAATAAATTTCTAGCATTTATAAGCCACCTAGACTATGGTAATTTGTTATAGCAGCCCGAATGGACTGAGACATCGATAAAATTAACTAATTGGTTTGGAGGAATAAAACATTGTGAAGAAATCTCGGAAGACTTGGTTTAAAATGGCTGTGTTTAACAAACAGATTTGACTGTTTTATTTTAAAGCATCGTTGGATTCAGACAAAACAAAACTATCTTAACAATTGATTTAACTGCATTTCATTTTAAGGCAATTATTTTTATGGCAAGTAAGGGAAAAGTTCTCTGTAGAGAGGAAAAGTGATGGTGTGAGGCAATGATCAATAAATGCAGAGAAAGTCTTTCTTCAAGGGCAAATCTGACTTGATTTTCCAGCTTCTGTTTATCAAATAAATCTAACAATTTGAAAGCTTTTCATTTTGCAAGCCTGATAGGATCCACATCTCTGAATCTTCTGTTAATGACTGAGAATATCCCTAAACTATTTTTGTGTGTGAAAGTAAAAATTTCCCCGATCCCATGTATATCTTGATAACCACACAGGGAAATCCTTCAGTGCCTATGCGATTATTATCCTGTTTTCCAATATGAGAAAATATAGGGAAAGAAGTGGTAAGAAAGCAAGGATGCTATAACCCTTTAGCTCAAGGGTGACATTGTCAAAGCCCCGGGAAGGGAAGATAAGCATCCTCGTTGTTTCCTCTGTCAGAGGGGGCTCCAGTCTGCTCTGGGCTTGCAGTGGACGCATCACATCCGCCAACTCTTTGAAGGTCACATGGTTTCTGCGCTCAGCAAGAGTTCAGGAAACTCTTTAATGTGGACACAATGATTAATTTAATCTTAGAGTTCAAAGGCTGCTTCTATTATTTTGAGTAACTGACAGAACAAAAGAGTGCAGTAAAAAAGAAAAGAAAAGAAAAAAAGCGAAGGCATGGGATCAAGAATCTCTGGCAATGCACAGAATGTTCCAGAGAAGGCTCTGCACTCACGTTAGGCCTGACCGTGTGTAGACTCTGCCCCTGCAGACGCATCTGTGCATTTAAGGCCACAAAATGTTAAGAGACACTGGCCACTTTAGATCTCTCATTCAAACATTACCAACTTCCAGCTAAGAATTTCTCTTTTCCATTTTCTTAGCTCCTTTTAAACACTTTCAGCATTGGTTATTGGTTTGGGACAATAACATTGAAATGGCCTTCCTTTGTAGAGATGTCAGGAATCTGCCAGGATTTTCAGGGACTTCCTGCTCTCCAGCAGTCGTTTTAAATTTTTCCTTTGTTTTTGTATGTTGGTTTGCTTTTAATCCAAACTGCATCATGGGGCTTGTCAGCTAAATGGGTTATCGCTATCTGGTGTTTTGTTCTTAATGATTCTCCGTGGCATCCTTTCCATTCTCCCTCCCTGCTCACCCGAAGTTAATAACAGGAGAACTCTAAACAAATGAGCTGCTATTCCCAGGGACCGTTTCTGCCAGCATTAGATTATTTTTGTATTGTGTGAGGTTGTTGCCTAGCAGGCTTTTATTTTCAGTAACCACAGTTTTTGTTGTTTCTTGATTTCATAGATGGTAAAAAAGAAAGCAATTTTGGATTACATGCAGAAAAACTGTCTTTAAAATCCCCAGTTACATAGTATATAATTTCCTCTAAAATTCTTATTGTGAAACACAGAGAGCCTTTTAATGGAAGCAATCACAGGTGCTTTAATGGAAAGCCTATAGAAAAGGGAGATTTTATAGGTGGAATCGCTTCTCTTCAGACCCCTTTAAGTTCAGTGGGCAAACTAACCACAAGGCTTTGATTTCATCCTGTGGAAAATCATTTTCCCCAACTGTTTATTCGCTTGGAAAAGCCTCTAACAATGGACAATGACTTTTAACCAATGGAGAGGTTTTTGGTTGAACCCTATGAAATAGCTGGTTTTTGCAGGTCAAAAATGGTGGAACATCAGTAATTTTGTAGAATCTAACTTAAGAGAAGACTCAAAATGATAGAAGAAGTTAAAAAAATATATATAGAGTGACCTAGATCCATACAAAGACCGGGAGAAGTGGGAGAGAAGGATCTGAAGGGTAACACAGAGCGCCTGGGCAGCAGGGGTCTGATTCTCCATACGGGAGCTCTTGTGCGTTGGTTCAGAATTTACTGCTGCCCGCTCTGTGGACCACGTACAGTGAGCCAGGCACTCCGCTAGCTGATCTCCATGTGATCAATGCCTGCTGTCTAGAGATCCATTATTCATGTTGTCAATAACCTGTGAGGTATTTTTGTCTTCATTTTTATGGATGAGGGAATCGAAGTTCCTAGAATTGACATAACTTTCTCAAGGCCAGACAATATTCGAGTCTAGTTTTGTCCAATTCTAAAATTTCTGCTCTGAATCATTGTGCCCTTTTGTCTTGTGACCAGAAAGCAGGAGAAAGTCCAGGTGCTGGGGAGTTTTGTGGGAGCTCTGCTCTTTGTATTATTGAGAAAGAATCTACATCCACCAGCAAGTTCTACAGTGTTTCTGTTTTTCAGACGACTTTTTTTCTCTGTATGTCAGAATTTTAAACCCCCAGGTGTCAGAGTCATGCAGATTTTAAAAGAAATCCTTCCATTTCCTTCTCTACTTCAAAGATTAGACTCTTTTATTTACCGTTAGAGTCTGAGTTATAAATGCCATTGCTTATTTTTCTACCAAGAATGCATCAAAACTAGAAAATAGCTCAGCCGTGAGAGCTATGGATGGATACGAATGGGACATGAGGATGCTAAGGAGGAAGGGATCTTCCTTTCCCCTTTCTGGGTGGGATCAATGTCTGTTTCATTGCAGGGTCCTGATGCACTAAGCACCTTTTAGGAGATGGCGAGTGATAAATTCTCCCAAATCACCATATTTCGTTTTCCAGCTTTTTTCCGGTTCATATTTTAAAAAATAAAAATGCAGATGTTATAAGAAGGAACACTGTGAAAAAAAGGGAAAGAAAAGGCTTTAAGAAAGTTAAGGCCTTGAACAAATCTATAATAGGTGGGTTCAGTTGTGAAGGGTTAGATTCAGAAGCTTTCTAAGCTGTGAGAATGCCTTGAACCTCCTGCCCCCACGCACACACATGCCCCCTTCCTGTGTCTAAGCTTGCCCTTCACCTTGGACATTTCACATTGAGGAGCTTAAGCTAGATTTATTTTTAATCTCTTCCCAACCAATCCTTCTAGAACAAATCTGGTGAAGCAGATGCAATGCACTCTTGAGATGTGGGGAAGTGGCTAGGCTGCCGGCGTGAGAACCAGCGTGGATCCGACACCCCTGGAGAAACTAAGAATTTCCTGGAAGACTGTGGTAGAAACCAGCTCTGCTTTTCCAGGGAGTTAGATGGTCGATTCATTCCTTAGACTATTGTTTTTTCATTGCCTACTTTATGTCAGGCATTTTGCCAAGTGCTGTGGCTACACAGATGGTTTCGACGTAATTCCTGCCCTCCAGGAGAAACGACAATGGGATTCAGACAAGTAAACTGTCAATGACACAGTGGTGTAGGAGGCTACACAGGCTTGAGGGGGGCACGGGGTGCTCAACTGCACCGGGGGAGTCAGAGCCAGCGTCTACTGGAAGTGCTGGAGTTACAGGGCTGTCTGTCCGGAAACCTTAGCCCTACTGGGACAGTATTGCCTACTGGATGAAAATTTATTTATTTAGGGCACAGTGCTTCTGGCCTTAATGGAGTACTTTTTTTTTCCTTGTGCAATATTTTTGTAATTGGTAAAATAAATGCATCTTCCTCAACTGATATCAGACAAATGTGAAGAGAGGTGACATGCTGAGGGACAGCAGAAAAGGAGAAATGAGGGGCCAGCCCAGTGGCACAGCATTTAAGGCCACACGTTCTGCTTCTCGGCGGCCCAGGATTCACTGATTCGGATCCCGAGTACGGACATGGGACTGCTTGGCAAAAGCCATGCTGTGGTAGGCTTCCCACGTATAAAGTAGAGGAAGATGGGCATGGATGTTACCTCAGGGCCAGTCTTCCTCAGCAAAAAGAGGAGGATTGGCAGCGGTTAGCTTAGGGCTAATCTTCCTCAAAAAGAAAAAGAAAAGGAGAAATGAGTACATCTCTATAACTATAAACACTTTCCATTTATATGTTGTCAACCAAAGAGAGCATAGCCATCCATAAGAACTGTTGTGGTCACAGGAATTGCATGCACCAAAGAAAGAGGGAGTTTTGGTAACTTGGTCTAAGAATTAGTGGCCATCTCTAGTACTTGGGGAAAAAACTCCCTGAGTCCTTCTGTTTCTCAGTGGCTAATGAACTACTTAACATTCTATTTCTGTCCAGCAAGTTGGCTATAAGGAGTGCTTACAAGGCAGTTTTCAGCAGTCAACAGTCAGAGTTAGTTAACTATCTACCGGCGTGGGGCTATCTCCGCGAATGATATAAATCATCTTAGGTGGGATTGTCCCCACCCTCTCCCTTGGTTTCCTAAAGTGGGCTCCAAGGACGAGCTGCATCAGGACCCCACAAGGTGCTTGGTACAGGCACAGGTCTCGGGTCTCTCTTCCAGATCTACTGATTGAGAATCTCGTTAGCTAAAAACTCCAAACCTACATTTTTAAAAGTAAATTTCTTAGTGATTTTTATGCACAACACAGCTCAGGCAGTACTGCTGTGGCAGTTTACAATCTTAGAATGCAATCTGGACTAGACATACATATGAAGTCAGGAAATAGAAATAAGGAATACATTTAACTCCCAAAAATAAATGTGGATCAAAAGAGAGGGAATAATACTCATGACATTGCAGTCCCAGAAACCACTGAAACACAATAGATGTTGAGCAAAAATGCATGAAGACAAAGTGGTGGTTCAGAGTGTACTCTTGTTGGACCTGCTAAGATTACCAAAAATATATATCTTTTAGCTGGACTTCAAAAGAGTTAGGCTAAAAACCACTCCTTCCCAAATTTGTTGAATTGTAAAACAGTTCCATCCATGTGACATAGTCATATTCTAGACATATCACATATATAAATGGCAGGAGGCTCAGAGAAGGTTTACCACGGTGAGGACGGAGACGCAGGGATGACCTGTGAGCCGTCCAAGCACATGTGCCTCTTCTGTGTCTAAATAATCCAGCATTAGAACCCTTCTTGCTAATAAGTGTTAAGCACAGAGGTGCCGATTGCTGACCGTCTCAGATCCAGGAATTTTAGATAAATTTTCTGGCAGGCTTAATTGGCTTTTGTACTATGTGTATCTTGTTAGTGGTAAGTTCAAGTACCATTTCATAGGCATAAATGCAAATTTCAAACCAGAGCCAACATTATTCCATGATAATAGCCAGGATCTGGGGTAGGGGAGGTGTCCTCTCACAACCAAGAAAACTTACACAAATTTTATCCACAGCTTTACAAGCAATTTTCTTAATTATTCAAGCCTATGTTAGTGGATTTGCAGATTCAGAATCTCACCTTTCCTTGGCCATTATTCATCTCATTGTGGATGCTGATTCCTGCCTCCCTTGCTCAGACCTCTCCCTCTTTCCTGGGTGTAAGTACCACAATATTCCCAGCAATCCCTGCTAAACAAATAATTCCAGATTATGATCCATATTGGTTAAAGCTAATTTGATGAATGAGATAATTGGAACAAAAACAGAAGGTTCAAAAGTTTGCATCAAGTTCTTAGATTTTCACATTGCATAGGAAGAAAGAAAGATTGATGAGGAAATGAAAAAGGAGAGGAGGAGGAGAGAATTATGCAAATATGAAAAGAAAGTGAGATTATGCCAACTAGAAACTTCAGATGACAGCATCATTTTATAAAAGTTAAACATAGAGGAGGAAACATTTTTACCCATTATTTGGAGTAAGGTCATTTCTTTTCCTTCTTATTATGGGTGGAATTGTGTCCTCCCAAAAGATATTGAAATCCTAACCCCAGTTCCTGTGAACGCGAACCTATTTGGAAATAGGGTCTTTGCAGATGATTAAATGAACGAGATCATTAGGGTGGGTCCTATCCAGTATGACTGATGTCTTTATAAAAAGAGGAAATTTGGTAACAGAAATAGACACGGATAGAGGAAAAGCGATGTAAAGACACAGGGAGAACGCCATCTGCAATGAAGGAATGGCTAAGGCTACCAGAAACCGGGGGAGAGGCACGGAACACATTCTCTCTCGGAGAGCACAGAAGGAACCAGCCCTTCCAACACTTTGATTTCTGACTTCCAGCCACCAAAACTAGGAGACAATACATTTTTGTTGGTTAAACCATCCAGTTTCTGGTACTTTGTTATGGCCGCCCCAGGAAATGAGTATACTTCTAGAAAATGATATTTAAGAATTACAAAGAACAAATTAGAATATCATCAAGATGTAGAAATTTGCGTTATGGGACCATGAGAACTTTCTGAGCAGTTTTCTGGGTTGGTAAATGGATTGATAAATGAGAGTGGGCAAGTAAGATTGATAGGCAAGGTTGTACTCAAGAAGTTGAAGTCAAGTTTTCTGAAAAATAATAAAGATAGAAATAGAATTACCATGTGCTAAATAATAGGGACCAAGTCCAAAAGTCCTGGGTTTCAAGTCCTCCTCAGGCAGCTCTGTACAGACTGACAGCTGAGAGGGCCCTTGTAATCTGGCACTAGCTCCCCTTGCCACATGTGGAAATTGAGGCCCAAGGCAGTTAAATTATTTGGCCAAACAATAGTTTTTCGCTTACAAGGCCGTCGCATTGAATACATGAACAGAAGCTTGACATGCCAGAATCTATTCCGTATACTTTATTACATAAAATAATTAACTCAGAGACAGGCATCATTGTCTGCCAATATGATTCCAGAATCCCGCCTCGGCTTAGGAGGGAGGGCGTTAAATTTCTTCTGGGAAAGTTTCCGCCAGTGCATAGCTGCGCACTATGTTACTCACCTGAAAGGAGCAAAGAAATCAAGCTTTTAAGGGGCAGGGTAATAAGCATTGCCACCCTCACCGCACTTATTATATGGTTTGAAGATAGTATGCAAGATAATCAAGTAATGTCTACTGAACCTGGAAAAAATGCTTATCAGACTCTCTCCCGCCCTTTTTCCCTCTCTCCCATCATTAGGTGATAAGCAGGAATTGTCTCAGAACCAAATAACATTCATGGAAACAGTATAAGAATCTCTTTGTAAGGTCTCAGGCTGGAGGGCTATTTGACACAGCAAGGAAAAACAGGAAATCTTTAATACTATAGTTGAAAGTGAGCCTCGGTTATGGAGGCCTCCATGTTTGGAAGGACTTGTCGGACATTGTTGCAGGATGCAAGAACCATAATTTGTTGGGACAGTGACTTCACTTCTGAACTAAATGCTAATGTTCATAAACTGTGCTGGTATGCCATTGAGTGGTTTTTCTGAGAAAATCTTATAACTGTCACATGTCACCTAATCTTATCGGTTGGCTCTAATTTGTAGTAGCTATGCTACAAGAAATATACTTTTCAGGTTGGCCTCGCTGATCATGGTACTCGCTGATAAATTACACGCATAAACAGATATGACTAGGGCAAAGATGCTGTACTTCTGTCAACTTTTTTAAATCAAAGTAAGATTTCATAACCCCTCTCTAACAGTAACTTAAAAACTTATTTTAGATTTATAGAAAAATTGTGAAGATAGTACAAGGAGTTCTCATATACCCCACATCCAATTTCGTCTATTATTAGTATCTTACCTACTAATGTAAGGTACTAATGTATGGTACGTTTGTTACAATTAATGAACAATATCAACACATTATTAATAACTAAACTTCATCCTTTACTCAGATTTCCTTAGTTATTACATAATGTCTTTTTTCTGTCCCAGGATAACATGTAACATTTAGTTGTCACATCTCCTCATGCTCTTATGGGTAGGGACAGTTTCTTAGACTTTCTTGTTTTTGATGACTTTGACAGTTTTGAGAAGTAGTGGTCAGAGAATGTCCCTCTGGGATTTGTCTGTGGTTTTTCTCATGATTAGACTGGAATTACATGTTTGGGGGAGAAAGAGGGAAGTCGCCATTTTTGTCAGATCATTTCAAGAGTACAGAGTACCCATGTCACCACGACAGCACTGTTGATGTTTAACCTTGATCACCTGGCTGAGCTAGTGCTTGTCAGGCTTCTCCACCATAAAGTTACCCCTTCCCCCACGTTTTGCAATTGTCCGCTTTGGAAGAAAGTCATTTTGCACAGCCCACATTGAAGGAGTGGGTGGTTCTGCTCCACCTCCTTGAAGGAGACAGCTACGTGAATTATTTTTAATTCTTATACACAGGAGATTTGCCTATTTTCTTCATTTACTAATTTATTCATTTACTTATATCAGAATGGACTCAGGAATATGTATTTTATATCTTGGGTTATAATCCAATATGACTTTATCTTGTTAATCCAATTATGTCAGCTATGGCCATTGGGAGCTCTTTCAGGTGGCTCCAGTGTTCCCTTTGATGCATTCCCATCATTGTGGGCTTCTCTTTTTTAAGCACTTCCTTACTTTCTGGCACTCTAGATACCCCATGCTCATCTTATTTTTTTTCCTGCTCCAGTCCTAGAACCAGCCATTTCTCCGAGCTCTGGTTCCCTTCTTTGGAGGATGGTATAAAAGATCTGGGCACAGGGGCCAGGCCCCTGGCGCAGCGGTTAAGTTCGCATGTTCTGCTTTGGCAGCCTGGGGCTCGCTGGTTCAGATCCCTGGTGCAGACATGGCACCGCTTGGCAAGCCATGCTATGGTAGGCATCCCACATATAAAGTGGAGGAAGATGGGCACGGATGTTAGCTCAAGGCCAGTCTTCCTCAGCAAAAAAAAAAAAAAAAAAAAAAGAGGAGGATTGGTGGCAGATGTTAGCTCAGGGCTAATCTTCCTCAGGAAAAAAAAAAAAAGATCTAGGCACCAAGTATGCCCATTGCTGCTGGGGTATTGTTTCTTCTAAGCTCTCTCAGCTAACAGAGCAAGGAAATGTGTGTGTGTGTGTGTGTATAATAACCCACAGATAGACATATATTGAAAAATACTATTATATGTAACCATCTGTACTTCCATTAGGCTAAATATAAGTTCAGACTGAGGTCTCCAACTCTAATCCATTACTACATGGATCATTCTAACCTCTTCCCCTTACTTACCTGTAAACTCCCATTCAAACCATCCACTTTTCATCTACACAATGTTTGCTTCCAGTATATGTGTATAGCGGTATCAGAATTATTGACCCATATCCCCACAGGAAACAACTTTGTCGATTACAGTGCTTATACACAGTTTCTTCTGCTTTCAGTCTTACAGACTCCACTCTTTTCAAAGTTACAAGGTCAGTACCTTTTCCCTCACCTCTTCTGTGAGGTTGTTTCATGCATTTGTGATACAGTCAGATTGTCTTGTCATATTCTGCATTCCATCCTTGGATCCCCTGACCTCCTATGTGATATTTTAGAAATTTATATTATTAAGATTCATTCTTTGCACTGTAACATTTTATGGGTTTTCACGAATTTGGTGTCATGTATTCCCAATGACAGTATCATAAAAGATTGTTTTACAAACTTTTTTAAAAAATGCCCTATGTCACATCTATTCACTGTGTCCCCCATCTGCAAGTGTCTGCCTACTACTGATTATTTTTTTAACCATTGCTAGAGTTTTCTTTTCCAGAATGTCATATAATTGGAATCATGGAGTACGTATCTTTTCCAGACTGGCTTCTCTCACTTAGCAATATGGATTTAAGATTCAGACACGGCTTTTTGTGATTTAATAGATTTTTCTTTTTTCACTGAAAAACATTCCATTGTATGGATGTACCAGTTTGTTTACCCATTTGACTTTTGAAGGACATCTTGGTTGCTTCTAGTTTGGGGTATGAATACTGCTATAAACATTCTAATACAGATTTTTGAGTGGTTATACGTTTTAATCCATTTGAGTAAATGCATAGGAGTGTGATTGCTGGATTCTATGGTACGACGATGTTTAGCTTTGAAAGAAATTGCCAACTGTCTTCTAAATTGGCTGTACCACTTTACATTCCCATCAACAAAGAATGAGAATTCCTGTTGCTTCATATCCTCGCCAACAATTGGTATCGTCAGTTTTTTGGATTTGAATCAATCTAATGAGTGTGCAGTGCTATCACTTTGCAGTTTTGATTTGCAATTCCCTAATGACATATGATCTTTTCATATGCTTGTTTACCATCTGTCTATATTCTTTGGTGAGATGTCTGGTGTTTTTGCCTATTTAACCGTTCAAGCAAAGATTTATTTCTAGGCTCTCTATTCTGTTCTATTGGTCTATGTATCTGTCTTTATGCCAGAACTGTACTGTTTTTTGCGGGGATTTTTGGAGGAGGAGTAGCCCTGAGCTAACATCTGCTGCCAATCCTCCTCTTTTTGCTGAGGAAGACTGGCCCTGAGCTAACATCCATGCTCATCTTCCTCTGTTTTATGTGGGACACCTGCCACAGCATAGCTTGCCAAGGGGTGCATAGGTCCACACCCGGGATCCAAACTGGTGAACCCCAGGCCACCAAAGCAGAACGTGTGAACTTAACCACTGTGCTACTGGCCGACATCCAGAACTATACTGTTTTGATTACTATAGCTTTGTAATATAATTTGAAATCAGGAAGTGTGGTGCCTCTAGCTTTGCTTTTCTTGCTTAAGCTTGCTTTACCTATTTGGGGTCTTTTGTGATTCCATACAAATTTTAGGATTTTTTTTCCTGTGGAAAATTCCATTGGAATTTTGATAGAGATTGCATTGAATCTGTAGATCACTTTGGGTGGTATGGACATTTTTACAATATAAATTCTTGCAATCTATGAACAGAGGATATTCTTTCATTTATTTGCATCTTCTTCAATTTCTTTCATCAATGTGTTATAGTTTTCAGCATACAAATCTTTCATCTATTTGGTTAAATTTATTCCCAAGTACTTTATTCTTTTTGATGGTCTTGTAAATGGTATTGTTTATTTCTTTTTCAGATAATTTGTTGTTAGCATATAAAAATCTAACTGATTTTTGCAAACTGATTTTGTATCCTGCAATTTTACTGAATTTGTTTATTAGTTTTAACAGTTTTTTTTTTGTCAAGTCTTTAGGTCTTCCTTAGGTCTATATACAGGATCATGTCATCTGCAAATATAGGCAATATTACTTCTTCCTTTCCAGTTTAGATGCCTTTTATTTCTTTTTCTTGCCTAATCGCTCTGGCTTGGACTTCCAGTCTGATGTTGAATAAAAGTGGAGAGAGAGGGCATGCTTGTCTCATCCCTGATCTTGGAAGAAAAACTTTCAGCTTTTCACTGTTGGGTATGATGCTAGCTATGGGCTTGTCTAAATGGGCTTTATTATATTGAGGTATATTCCTTTTATAACTAATTTGTTGATAGTTTTTATTACAAATAGATGTTGAATTTAGCAAACTTTTCTGCATTGAGTGAGATGATCATATGATTTTTATCCTTCATTTTGTTAATGTGGTGTATCACATTTATTGATTTTTATTATTTTGAAACAATGTCCTGGCATCCCAGGGGTAAATCAAACTTGGCCATGGTGTATGATCCTTTTAATGTGCTGTTGAATTTGGTTTGCTAATAGTTTGCTGAGGATTTTTGCATCTATGTTCATCAGGGCCTGTGATTTTCTTTTCTTGTAGTGTACTTATCTGGCGATGGTATAAGGGTAATGCTGGCCTCGTAAAGTGAGTTTGGAAATGTTCCCTTGTCTTCAGTTTTTCGGAAGTGTTTGAAAAGGATTGGCGTTAATTCTTCTTTAAATGTTTGGTAGAATTCACCAGTGAAGCTCTCTGGTCCTGGACTTTTCTTTGTTGGGGGATTTTTGACTACTGATTCACTCTCCTTATTTAACATATTAATATATTTAGGTGCTCTATGTTGGGCGCATGTATATTTACAATTGTTATATCTTCTTGATCTTCCAATCCAACATAGCTGTTGGATAAGAGTGGTGAGAGTGGGCACCCTTGTCTTGTTCCTGATCTTAGAGGAAAAGCTCTCAGCTTTTCACTGGTAAGTATGATGTTAGCAGGGGGTTTGTTACACATAGCCTTTCTTATGTTGAGCTATGTTTCTTATATACCCACTTTGTTGAGAGCTTTTACCATAAATAGATGTTGAATTTTGTCAAATGCTTTTTCTGCATCTATTGAAATGGTCGTGATTTTTATCCTTTGTTTTGTTAATGTGGTGTATCACATTGATTGATTTTGTGATGTTGAACTATCCTTACATCCTTAGAATAAATCTGACTTGATTGTAGTTTATGATTTTTTAAATGTATTGTTGAATTTTGTTTCCTAATGTTTTGGTGAGGATTTTCACATCTATGTTCATCAAGGATATTAGCCTATAAGTTTCTTTTTTTTGTAGCATCTTTGTCTGGTTTTGGTATTGGGGTAAGCTGGCCTCGTAAAATGAGTTTGGAAGGTTCCTTCCTCTTGCATTTTTGGAATAAATTGAGAAGGATAGGTATTAATTCTTTAAATGTTTGGTAGAATTCACTGGTAGAGCCATCTCGTCCTGGGCTTTTGTTTGTGGGGAGTTTTTAAATTACTGATTCAACTTCACTAGAGTCATGCATTGCATAATGACGTTGTGGTCAATGATGTACTGCATATATGACAGTGGCCCCATAATTTTAGTACCATATAGCTTAGGTGTATAGTAGGCTATTTCTTCAAATTATTTTTTCAAGCATCTAGGTTTGTGTAGGTACACTCTATGATGTTTGCACAACAATGAAATCAGCTAATAATGCGTTTCTCAGAACATAGCCCTGTAGTTAAACAATGCATGACTGAACTTGTAATGAGTCTATTCAAATTTTCTATTTCTTCATGATTCGGTCTTGGAAAGTCACGTGTGTCTAGGCATTTATGTATTTCCTATAGGTTTTCAATTTTTTGGCTTACAGTTGTTTATAGCAGTTTCTTAATCCTTTGTAATTCTGTGGTGTCAGTTTTAATTTCTCCTCTTCTACTTCGGATTTATTTGGGCCCTCCGTCTTTTTTTCTTGATGACACTGGCTAAAGGTTTATCAATGTTGTTTATCTTTACAAAGAACCAGCTGTTACTTTCATTGATCTTTTCTATTTTTTATGTGTGTCTATTTCATTTATATCAGCTCTGATCTTTATTATTTCCTTCCTTCTACTAACTTTGGGCTTTGTTCTCCTTTTTCTAGTTCCTTTAGGTGTAAAGTTAGATTGTTTATTTGAGATTTTTCTTGTTTCTCGAGGTAGGCTTGTATAGCTTTGAACTTCCCTCTTAGAACTGCTTTTGCTGAGTCCCATAGATTTTGGAAAGTTTTGTTTCCATTTTCATTTGTCTCAAGGTATTTTTGGATTTCCTTTTGCATTTCTTAATTGGCCCATTGGTTGTTTAATAGTATATTGTTTGGTCTCTACCTGTTTGTATTTTTTTCCACTTTTCTTCTTGTAATTGATTTCTAGTTCCATACTGTGTGGTTGGAAAATATGCTTGATATAATTTCAATCTTCTTATATTTGTTGAGACTTGTTTTGTGGCCTGACATGACTTATCCTGGAAACTGTTCCATGTGCACTTAAAACATGTTTATTCTGCAGTTTTCGGATGGAATGGTCTGTGCACATCTATCAAGTCCATTTGGTCTAATGCGCCATTTAAGGCCAGTGTTTCCTTATTGATTTTCTGTCTGGATGATCTATCCATTGAGGTAAGTGGAGTTTTAAGTCTCCTCCTATTATTGTATTACTGTCAATTTCTCCCTTTATGTCTGTTAATACTTGCTTTATATATTTAGCTGCTCCTTTGTTGGCTACATGCATATTTATGAATGTTATATCTCTTCTTGGATTGACTCTTTTATCATGTAATGCCTTTCTCTGTCTTTAGCCTTTGTTTTATTTTTTATTTTATTTATTTATTTATTTTGAGGAAGATTAGCCCTGAGCTAACATCTGCTGCCAATCCTCCTCTTTTTGCTGAGGAAGACTGGCCCTGAGCTAACATCTGTGCCCGTCTTCCTCTAATTTGTATGTGGGACGCCTACCATGACAGGACTTGCCAAGCAGTGCCATGTCCACACCCGGGATCCAAACCAGTGAACCCCAGGCTGCCACAGCAGAACGTACACACTTAACCACTGTACCACTGGGCCAGCTAGCCTTTGTTTTAAAGTCTGTTGTCTGATATGAGTATCCCTACCCCAAGTTTCTTTTGGTCTCCATTTGCATGAAATATCTTTTTCCATCCCTTCACTTTCAGTCTGTGTGTGTCTACAGGTCTGAACTGACTCTCTTGTTGGCAGTATATAGGTGGGTCTTTTTTTTTTTTTTTTTCCATTCAGCCACCCTGTGTATTTTGATTGAAGCATTTAGTCCATTTACATTTAAAGTAATTATTGATAAGTGTGTACTTATGGCCATTTGTTAGTTGTTTTATGGTTGTCTTTGTGATTCTTCTCTGTTCTGTTCTTCTTCTTTTGATCTCTTATGGTTTATGGTTTTCTTTAGTGTTACATTTGGGTTCTTTTCTCTTTACTTTTTGTGTATCTACTGTTGGTTTTCAGTTTGTGGTTACCAAGGAGTTCACATATATTGACCTATATATATAGCAGTCTCTGTTAAGGTGACAGTTACTTCAGTTTGAACACATTCTAAAAGCACTACATTTTTACTTCCCTCCCCTGGTTTGATTTTAGTGTCCTATTTTATATCTTTTTATTTTATGTATTCCTTAACTACTATTGTAGTTATAGTTGATTTTACTACTTTTGTCTTTTAACCTCCATACTAGCTTTTTAAGTGGCTGACCATTGCCTGTAGTAAATATTTGCCTTTACCACTGAGATTTTTTCTTTCTTATATTTTCTTATTTGTAGTTATGGTCTTTTCTTTTCTACTTAAAGTTAAGACCCTTTAACATTTCTTGTAAGTCCCGTTCAGTGGTGATGAACTCCTTTATTTTTGCTTCTCTGGGAAACTCCTTATCTCTTCTTCAGTTATGAATTATCCAATAGAGTGGTCTTGGTTGTAAGTTTTTTCCTTTCAGCACTTTAGCTATATCATGCCACTCTCTTCTGGCCTGCAAATATCTGCTGAAAAATCAACTGATATTCTTAAAAGGGTTCCCTTGAATGTGACTTACTGTTTTTCTCTGGCTGCTATTAAGATTTTCTCTTTATGTTTACTTTGTTCACCTTGCTTGGGACTCTCTCTGCTTTCTGGACCTGGATGTCTGTTTCCTTCCCCAGGTTAAGGAAGTTTTCAGCTATTATTTATTCAAATAAGTTTTCTGCCCCTTTCTCTCTTTCATCTACTTCTTGGACACCTGTAATATGAATGTTAGTATGCTGGATGTTGTCCCAGAGGTCCCTTAAACTATCCTCATTTTAAAAAATTCTTTTTTTTTTCTATTCTGATAGAGTGGTTTCCACTAGTTTTTCTCCAAGATCTCTGTTCCATTCTTCTATATCATCTAATATGCTGCTGCTCCCTTCTAGTGTATTTTTCAGTTACTATATTCTTCAGCTTTGATGGGTTCTTTCATAGATTTTTTAACTTTTTGTTGAAGTTCTCGCTGTGTTCCTCCATTCTCTTGAGTTCAGTACACATCTTTATGGCCATTACTTTGAACTCTTTATCAGGTAAATTACTTATCTCCTTTTCTTTAGGATATTTTTCTGGGGTTTTATCTTGTTCTTTCATTTGGAGCATATTCCTTTGTCTCATTTTGTTTGACTTTCTGTGTTTGTTTCTATGAATTAGGTGAAACAGCTACATCTCCTGGTCTTAGAGGAGTGGGCTTGTGTAGGAGCATCCCCTGTTTAGATTGCATGTGCTGGGTGGCTTTGGCAGACTGGCTGGAGCTGTAGTGGGTGTAGCCTGGGGGAATCCCAAGGCATGCCACATCTGGACCTCCTTGGTGGGAAGACTGCAGCTAGAGCAGGCATGGGCCAGGAGGTCCTGGGGCCTGCTGCACCAGGGCTGCCTTGGTGGGATGGCTAGAGCTGGAGTGGGTGTAGGCTTGGGCTGTCCTGGGGCACTCTGTGTTAGGGTTGCCCTGACAGAATGGCTGGCATGGGAGTGTGCATGGGTGCAGGTATGGGCCAAGGGAGTCCTCACTCTATATCTTGATTGGCTACTTAATCTATGTATCTTTAAAGTAATTATTAATAGGTTAAGACTTAATATTGTGGTTTTGTTAATCATTTTCTGACTGTTCTGTAGTTTCTTTGTTCCTTTCTTCCTCTCTTGTTGTCTTCCTTTGTTATTTGATGATTTTCTGTATTAGTATGCTTTGATTTCTTTTTCTTTATCTTTTGTGTATCTACTGTAGGTTTTTGCTTTGTGGTTGCTATAAGGCTTACATAAAACGTCTTACAGTTCTGACACTCTATTTAAAGCTGATAATGATTTTGATTACATACAAAACCATACACTTTTACTCCACTACTCACATTTTACATTTTTTGATGTCACAATTTACTTCTTATATTGTGTATCCATTAACAAATTATTATAGCTATAGATATTTTTAATATTTCTGTCTTTTTGGTTGTCTTTAATACTTGCCTTAATTTATACTAGAGTTAACAGTAATTTACACACCACCATGACAGTATTAGAATATTCTAAATTAGACTATATATTTACCTTTACCAGTGAGTTTTATACTTTCACGTTTCACGTTATTAATTAATGTATTTTGTTTCAGCTTGAAGAACTTCCTTTAGCATTTCTTGTAAGGCAGGTCTCATGGTGATGAAATCCCTCAGCTTTTGTTTGTCTAAGAAAGTTTTTATCTCTCCTTCATTTTGGAAGGATAGCTTTGCCAGGTAAATTATTCTTGGTTGGCAGTTTCTTTGTGCACTTTGAATATACCATTCCACTCTCTCTTGGCCTACAAAGTTTCTGTTGAGAAATCCACTGATGGCCTAATGAGGTTCCCTTGTATGTGAAGAGTTTTCTTTCTCTTGGTGCTTTCAAAATTTTTTCTTTGTCTTTGATTGTTGACAGTTTTATTATAATGTGTCTTGGTGAAGTCCTCTTTGGATTGAATTTTGGGGCCTATGAATCATGTACCTGGATGTCCATATCTGTCCTCAGATTCGAGATGTTTTCAGCCATTATTTCTTTAAATAAGCTTTCTGCCCCTTTCTCTTGCTATTTTACTTCTTGGACTCCCATAATGTGTTTCACTGGATGTTGTCCCATAAATTCCATAGGTTTTCTTCATTCTTTTTCATTTTTCTTTGTTCTTTTAACTGGGTAATTTCAAATGGCTTGTCTTTCAGTTCGCAGGTTCTTTCTTCTGTTGATCAAGTCTTTTGTTGATGCTCTCCATTGCAGTTTTCATTTCATTCATTGTATTCTTCAGCTCCAGGATTTCTGTTGGTTCTGTTTTTATTTTTTTATTTTTTTGCTGAGGAAGATTCACCCTGAGCTAACTTCTGTTGCCAATCTTGCTCATTTTTCTCTTGAGGAACATTAGTGCTGAGCTAACATCTATGCCATTTTTCCTCCACTTTATACGTGAGTTGCTGCCACAGCATGGCTAACAAGTGGTATAGGTCTGCACCTGGGATCCGAACCCACAAACATAGGCTGCTGAAGTGGAGCACACTGTACTTAACCACTAAGTCACAGAGCCAGCCCCTGTTTGGTTCTTTTTTATAATTTCTATCTCTTTGTTGAAGTTCTTGTTTTGTTCATATTCTGTTTTCCTGATTTCATTTTGCTTTATCTGTCTGTACTCTCTTGTAGTTTACTGAGCTTCCTTAAAACAATCATTTTGAATACTTTGTCCAGCAACTCTTAGATCTCCATTTCTTTGGGGATGGTTACTGGAAAATTGTGTTCCTTTGGTGGTGTCATTTTTCCTTGATTTTCCATGTTTCTTATACACTTGCATTGTTGCCTGCACATTTGATGGAGCAGTCACATTTGATGGACTGCTTTTGGTAGGGAAAGAGCTCACCTACCAGTGGGTGTGAGGGTGCTGGCTGAGTGGAGTCTGATTGTTCCAACTCTGGAGAGGGTGCAGCAGCATAGTCTCCATGCAGCTTCATCAGTAAGGCTACAGGTCAGGGATATGGGCAGTCTTGCTACAGAGCTCTTATTCTGATGTCCTAGGTGCAGGTGTTCAAGGAGTGGCTGCTGAGTCAGGATCTGGAGCATGGGCATAAGCAGAGCAGCTATAGAGCTGAGGTCTGGAGTATAGGTACCACAGAGAGGTGGCAGCTTTGGACCTGGGGCATGTGCAGGGTTGCAGGGCTGGGTGAGAGGCATGACAGCCCTTGTCCTGGGGTGGTGCAACAGGGGCTCCTTCTTAGGAGGAGGGGTGTGCTGCGATGTCTGCCTCTCCAGGAGTTTGCTGCAGTGATGGATGTTGGTTCCTCAGTGGCAAAAGCTGCTGATGTCCTCTATGGAGCAGGCTACTGAGGTCCATGCTGATGAACACTATGGAACCCTCTGATACGAAAGCTGTGGGGAGTCCGCAGCTGTCAGCTGCCAGAAGGGCCACTGGGGACAGTGGCGGCACCTGATATATGGCTGATACTGAGGGTTCCCACCCTTCTTTGTTCCTAGCCATTTCCAGACATCTCAGTTATGCCAATCTTCCCGGTGATACTTTGTGAGTAGTTATTCTGTTTTTTGCTTCACTGTGTTGCTGCACGTCCTTATTGGACTCTTGAGCCCTCCTAGGGCTATTTTTATTCATGGATAGCTAATTGTTGGTTTTCTCAGGGGAACAAAAGCTCATATCTCCCAATTCCACCATCTTGCTGATGTCACTTAAGGAAGGCCATTTCTCTCTCTAGTCTGCTGAGGTATTATCATAAATGAGTATTGAATTTTGTTGTATGCTTTTTCTGCAACTGATATGATCATATGATTTTTCTATTTTTTACCTATTGACGTGATGGATCACATTAATTGATTTTCAAATGTTGAACCGGTCTTGCATATTCAGAATAAATCATTTGGTCATGGTATATAATTCCTTTTATACATTGTTGGATTCAACTTGCTAATATTTTGTTGAGGACTTTTACATCTATGTCCATGAGAAATACTGATCTATAGTTTTCCTTTCTTATAGTGTCTTTATCTCGTTTTGATACTAGGGTAATGCTAGTCTCATAGAACATGTTAGAATATGTGCACTCTTCTATTTTCTGGAAGAAATTATGGAACACTTGTAATTTTTTCTTCCTTAAGTGTTTGGTAGACTTCATCAGTGAAATGGGCCTGGTGATTTCTTTTTCTGGAAGTTAACTAATTATTGATTCAATTACTTTAATAGGTACAGACCTATTCAAATGATTTATTCTCCTTGTGTGAGTTTTGGTAGTTTGTGTCTTTCAAGAGGTTAGTCCATTTCATCTAAGTTATCAAATTTCTGATCATAGAGCTGTTTATAGTTTTCCTTTATTATCCTTTTGATGTCCATGGGATCAGTAGTAGTAACCACTCTTTCATTTATGATATCAGTAATTTGCATCTTTTCTCTTTTCTTCTTGGTTAACAACTTAAAAGTAATAACTTTTTAAATCTCTGAATTCTTAAATTGGCTTCTAGCCAATAAATCATTAGTTATTCACCTTTATCATCAAAATTTGTCTTATTTTTAAAATGAACTTCCTTGGTGTATATTGGAATGATTTCCTCCTGATGAGATGCATAGTTCTTCAATATCACTTTGCACCAGGGCCAGGAGCATCCACCAGAGATGGATTTGTGACTCACATTTTCTAATCTACAATAGACTAAAATCCCACCTAACTGAAGAAGCATCACAGATAAATAGCCCAAGGTCTTTAGTAAAGTGGTCAGGGCACATTTTTTTGAGACTGTATCCCATGAGGTCATTTGTTTTCAGTCCTACTTCCTGGCATATTAAATCATACTGAAAAGAATGTTCCCATGCCATGCCTCCAAAGCTTCGCAACTGTCTATAAAAAAAAGACTAGTCTACAAGTTTATACAGATCTGACAATCTTCTGTGTAAACGTTACTGTCGCCCCATTCTCAGTCTCTGTCTCCTCGTAAACTTCATTATAGCCGCATGCAAAGAAAATGTACTATCTTCCAACAGAAAACCTTACACCACTGCCTGATCCTCCTCCGATTTCTATAGATGCCAGTAAATAATTATTTTATTATAAGGAAGTGGTAATCTGCTTCCAGAAGTAGAGAAATAGATTAAAACTTAATTATTAAAATATAATCAAAATGAATAATTAGGAGGTGATTGAAACTCTCAAACTTCATAGAGGGCAGGGCATGTAAAATGTAAAATCATCATGTCATCAAACAGGGTTAGTTTTAGGACAGTGCCACTAAATCAAAACAGGTATTTTGATCTATTTCTAAAACATAGGTAATACAGTCATTAAGCAGGTCTGGAAGCAGAAAGAGACTGAATCATAGTTCTGGTATCACTAACTCTGCAGTCTTAGACAAATTACTTCAATCTCTTTAAACCTCAATTTTATCATAGATAAAACGGGGAAGCATGTCATCGTCGTTGGTTGATGTACAAATGAGATAATGCATGCAAAGCATTTTAGAAGAGTGCCTGGTACAAGTACCTATAAATATTAATGACAATAATAATGTTGTCAATGATGATTAGTCAAACATATTCAGAGGAGAGCAGGAAGTACATTGCCTACCTTACTTCAGTGGTGACCCTTTTAAAAACATATTTATTGAAATCTACCTCACATACTATAAAATTCACTGATTTAAAGTGGTGAATTCGATGGTTTTAGCATATTCGCAGAGTTGTACATCACCACCATCTAAGTTTAGAGTATTTTCGTCAGCCCCAAGAGAAAGCCCATGTCCATTAGCAGTCATCTCTCTCCACCCACACCTCAAGTCCTAAGCAAACACTTATCTGCTTTCTGTGCACGTAGATTTGCCTATTCTAGACATTTATATAAAAGAAAGAATGCAATATGCTGCCTTTTGTAACTGCCTTTTCCCTTAGCATTGTGCTTTCAAGTTTGTCCACGTTGTAGCATCTGTCAGCACTTCATTCCTTTGTATCGCCAAACAATACTCCCCTGGATGGATGATCACCTTGTATTTACCCAATCGTTACTTGAGGGACATTGCGTTGTTTCCACTTTTTGGCTATTATGAGTAATACTGCTCTAAACATTCATACAGAAGTTTTTGTGTGGACCTATGAGTTGTGACCATTTTTAAGAGGACATTTTAAAATCCCCTCTGATACACGTGAAGAAGCACTGCCCAGATCCCCTTTAAAGAAAGGCTCACGGCTCAGCTTGTGGCGTGATTATCAGCAAACCTCCAGCCGTCAGCTCCTTCAAAGTCTGCCTCAGCTGCAGAGAATCACCTCACTGAAGTTCATGCCCTTCCCAGGGCGCCCCCACACAGAAGGGCTGACCAGAGAAAGAATGCAAAGGCAAGCCATTTCAATTCAATGTATGAGACTCTTGACAGGCCACACTCGCTCAAGAACTTCCAGTCTGGCTGGCCAAGGTTTGTTGGCGCTCCATTGTAGTCTGACTTCTTCCTATGCCCAGTCTTCCTTCCTCCCTTTTACTTTACAGGTGGTGATAGGTAATAAACATCTTGTGCCATAACTCCATCTCCTCATTGCCTCATTGGTAATCCAACCTGGAACATTCCTGGATGGGGATGGTGTTGGGAAAGAACTAATGACACTGATCACTTGATGATGATGATCATGAGTCCTTCCTATCTCTAGTCCATTGGTTCCAGGATTGCTTTGGAATCATAAAACTGAGAAATCCAGTGGTGGCATTTTACGGCCCTTGGTAAAAAGTAGATATGAGATATTTCAGAGAAAGAGGTTCTCATATATCTAATGGCAATGTGACTAAAAACAAAACAAAACAAAGGCCCTGGAAAGTTCAAAGGATAAATCTGAGAACAGATTGACTTTTACTCAAGCATTTGCTATCCTACAGAATAATCCTTGACAAAGTAGAAGTTCAATATCACTTGACTTCGCAAACCTCCTAATCCTGGTTCTATTGATCCACATTATCCTATCTAGACATTTACCAAGAGAGAAAAATATAAAGATTATCTGAACTTGTCTCAGATTCTCTGAACTGCTTCACTGAGGGCTTATAGTTCTTTTTGTGAAGAAACAAAGTGAAGATTTTAGACAATTAACTAATTATTCATCTGAACTTTTAATATATCTCATGGATGAAAAGGGATTTCTTTCCTTCATCTTTAAACATGCTGTATCTAAGGTCGAGTATGAAACAAACTCCATATCCATGATTTAGTCAGAACATCTGTTCTCCTCTGAAGTCCTGATTTAAGGTAACTTTGAGAAAGAGAGAAGGGGAGAGGGGCAGGCAGAGAGAGAGAATGCTGATGAACAGTTACTTGTCTGAATTCCTAAGTATGGCAGACATCCCAGGCAATTAGAAAGAGGTTGGCCGGTAGCCTTTGACAAGGACAATGGGCTGTTAGTAGATCTGAAGTACCACAGATTTTTAAAGAAATCGTATAATCTCTACAAGTATTTTGCCATCAATCTTGCCTTGTTAATATACCCTCTATTGTTGACCACTGCCATGCTCTTTTCTGTGGGAAATCATGTATCCACCCAACCCAAGGAGAATCAGACTGCTTTAGGAAATGTGAAATTCAATTGACTAGCACATTTCAGACTAAATATAGTCACTGGCTCTTTATTTCCTGTCCTTATTTAGTTTAAAATTCACATTTGAGTATTTACTCCGCAGTAACCCCATTTTGTTAGAGGTCTCTGGAACCTGAATCTAGTCTGTTTACTTTATTGGATTTCTTCCAATGCTTTGTTCTGAGAAATCAAGATCGCTTTTGCTCAAAGCAACAGAACTTACTTGCTATGATCCATCCACCATGCACCTTTGGCCTTATGAGACCCCCTAAGGTGCTCTCCAGTTGCACATGAGCTGTATATTTCAGCTCTCAGTGCATTCCTGGACGTCTATTTCCTCCAGTTTTGCTGTCATTTTACCAATGTGTTCTACATTGTAAAGTTCTTAACAATGAGATCGTGTTCACTGGACTCTTTAAAGATGTTCCTAGCTCTTCAGAACTCTTACTGAGAAATTATTAGCCTCTCCTTTCATCCTATGGAGTAGTCTTGCTGCTGTCATTTCACCCCACAAGAGGCTCTCTTTGGAAACAAAATCATCGGGAAGAGTCTCTACATAATAATATTGTCATGATTGCTGTACTAAAGATCGTTAAATCTTAGAATGTCATCTTTACAAGAAAAATAATGGTGCTTCAATTAGCTATTTGTACTGAAATCTACCTGTACATTTGGCAGGGAAAAAGAGGAAAAAATTCTAGTTTGATCTCTGTATTTTCTATGCTGTGTGTGTTTAACCCTGGGAAAACTTGATCGTGAATCCTTGCTTAGTCAAATGGGAGTTAAATAGTTGCATTTTCTTCTTATGGTCCAGCTCAGTCTCTTTCATGTCCCTTCTCTTAATGAAACATGTCTACTGTTCCAAAAGCCACATGGTTGCTTCAGAATGTTCCTCCCTGGCTCCTCTCCATACAAAGCTGCCACTGGGGTTTCGATTTCCCGTCCACTCAACCCTCCGTCTCAGCGGCAGGAAGACATGCCCTCTCCTCTGGCTCCAGCTTGCTACCAAAGAAGCCCATTTAACCAGGAATTCTGCATCGCAATAACCTCGTCTGTTCTTCAGGACTAGGGGGAAGACTGTTTTTGGTTTCTATGCACTGTGTATACTTTAATCGATGTTTTCTTCTAACAACCAGGTGATTCTGGCTCTTTGAAGAATATGTAAAATTAAAGGGTTAATTGTAGTTTTCTGGAGTTGTTTTTGGGTTTTTTTAGTTTACTTTCTCTTCTTCCAAAGCAAAGTTGGGATTTGGAATTACTTGCTGGAATTCTCACTGCCTGGCTGCATCATTTTACTCATTTGGTTAATTGTTTTTTGTTTTTTAAAAAATTGGGTTGTTAGCAGATGGAAGAGCTACACCACGTTAATGAGACCCAAAGCACTGACTCACTCTGCGCCTGGAAGTGCTGATTTTACCCTCACGGGATTGAGAGCAGAAACTCTTTAATCAAGATGAGAGGATCAGCCTTGCTGCCATGGTGATAGAACACATGTTTTCAGGGGTAGTCAGAGCTGGATGGCACTTCAGCATCCCCCTGGGGAGAAAAACACCATTGCCAGCAACTCCACTCTGATTCCAGGCGATTTCAGGAATCAATTGCTTACCCTGAGGATGGTTCTTCATTCTGAGTCACAGCAGTATGAGGTCAGGCATGTCTGAAAGTCTCTGTGTTAGCCTTACACTTTTTAAACCTTGCCTGAGTAAAGTTCATGACAGTATTACTTTCTGGACACTCTTATTTTTAAAAATGACTTATTAATGAACTTGCTTTTTGTTGAGAAAAGAGTACCTTCAAACACAAAACTGAAAAAGCACCTACAGAACCCTCCACCTCTGTTCTGTCAGCAACCCCTGAGAAAGCAAAGGCTTTGTATGTGAGAGCTCTTTCATTATTATTATTATTTAATAGGTATTTGTTGAGGAACTACTGTGTGCCAGGACTCAGTAGTAATGGTTCATGTCTTAGAGACACTCACATCTGGTTATTAATAGCTACATCCTTAAAAAAATTCTCCTTTTTCCTTATATCAAAAGCATTTCAGGGGCCAGCCCAGTGGCGCAGCGGTTAAGTTCACATGTTCTGCTTCAGCGGCCCAGGGTTTGCTGGTTCACACCCTGGGTGTGGACCTGTGCACTGCTTATCAAGCCATGCTGTGGCAGGCATCCCACATATAAAGTAGAGGAAGATGGGCATGGATGTTAGCTCAGGGCCAGTCTTCCTCAGCAAAAAGAGAGGGATTGGCAGATGTTAGCTCAGGGCTAATCTTCCTCAAAAAAAAAAAAGTATTTCATATTAATTATAGAGCGTTTGGAAAATTCAGAAAAGCATAAGGAATAAGACAAATTATCAGTAATACCAATATTCAGATGTTTATTATTAAAATTTTAATGAATATTCTTGTAGCTTCTATTTATATAGTTGGTGGTTGTTACAAAAATGGCATGATTCCATGCATATGTGCTTGTATTGCTTTTTCAATGAATATGTCAAATGTCACTATTTGAACTTATATTATATATTCAATCTTTTTGGATAAGCTCCATGTATTCGTTAGGACAACGCCATCTACTATTGTAAACATGCTGCCAAATCTCAGTGACCTAACCCAACAGAAGTTTATTTCTACCTCACCAAACAAACCAATGTGGGCAGCTCTGGTCTGTGGGCAACCTTCCACGTGTGGATTCAGGCATCCGGGTTTCTTCCATTTTTGGTTTGGCCTTCTCCTAGAGTGCCAAAATACTTTGCCTTCTGTGCCGGATGGAGAAAGAGAAAATAGAGCATGCATGCCTATTTCACAGATTCCTGGTTTAGGAGGGACCCGGACCATCACTCACATCTATTCACATTGCTGAGAACTAGTCACAGGGCTCCACTCACTGTGCAGGAAGCTAGGAAATGTGGTCTCTCGCTGGGCATCTACTTCTTGGTGACGAGTCTATACAATGGAAGGGAGGCACAAAATTGTGGTGATCAGTTAAGTGTTTCTTATATGGTCCAGACATCTGTGCAGCCAATATCCATATACAAACTTCTTTCTAAATACGGAACACACCTACTTCCTCCCCAAGGAACTTTCCATCAACGCATCCCCCAGATCCTAGATCTCTGGGGAGGAGGAGTCTCTCATCGGGTTTGGATGCAGCTCCTCCAACTGAGGCTTTGTGTCGATGTGACTTAGATAAATATTGTGGACCACAACTTTGCTGTTTGTTCGAGGAAACCTTTGACCTGGAAGGACATGGCTATAAATCAAGAAATAACTCCATGGTTTGCTTTAGGAAATTCCCACAGATTTTTTTTCCGGCCAGGTACAATCGTCTGTTCACCTGGGTAAGTAGTTCCATTATCAGTCACACTTTTCTTATCAAGGCTTTGCTTCTAGCCCTCCCTTTCCCTCACATCCACCAGCCCTAAACTGTTACATCACGTACGTTGTCTTGTCTCAAACAGTTCCCCGCTTTGAACGACTTGCTTAAACCAACTGATCCTGGACTCTGGAACCTATATATCCCACTTCTGATTTCTGCCTCCTGAGACACTGCTGAACCTCCATCAAGGTGGTCAACTCTCCCTTACTGCAGTAAGCTTTAAAAAAATTAGTCTTGTTTTAACAAACTATCTAATGACATTGGGGAATTCAACAAATCGAGGGGGAAAATGAGACTCACGCAGCTGTCACTGGTCCCTGGCAAAGTTGAAATCATGCTGAGTTCGTGGCATTGTGGAGTCCCTCTGTCCTGGCCAGGGGGTGAGTGGTAGGTGGGGAGAGTCTCTTGGTTCAACATTGAACCAGCTCTCTGGTAGGGCTTCCATTGGCAGGAACGGCCGTATCTGGAGTGGGTGTTGGGGAATGGACTTTGGTTCTGTTGAGCTCTCTGTTCATGAGAGTTTGGGGTTTGAAGATAATGCTTAAACATGCAGCAGCATTTTTGTTTAGGATTGTGGATCCTTTGGCAATGTAACTCCTTCCCTCAGAAACTTAGTAGGTTCCAGTTCCCAGAGGTTCCATATGCCAGGACTTTACAGTTTTTTTCCGAGACCTCATTCTCAGGCTGCTTTATTTCTTGGCTTTCTTGCCTTATGCCTTTCTCTTAACTTAATGATGCCTACTTAAAGCTGTTTTCAAACAATGGGCTTAGGTGGGAAGGAAACATCCTCATTCTGACTTTTGATCTGAGACCGAGTCACTTTATTTAACTGAAAAAATAAAGGGCCTCAGTTGTTTAAAACCTTTTAACTTATCTATTAGTGTTTGAATTCGAGAATTATGCAGACTTTCCAATTGTGAGAAACCTCAGATAGCTAGATTCTCTCTATTCCTTTTCGTTTTTGCATGCAAACCAGTCAATTCTTTCTTGAGCTCATCTTTCTTCCAATAGCCTGCTAAAAACAGCTGGTAACAAGCTAACACGACCAACATTCTAATTTAGAGCTGCAAGCGTGGCAGTTACTTAGCTATTGGCAGTGAAGTGTTTTCAAGTCTATTGCCACTGCGTAGCATCACTCTCCATCTTCCCAGCTTCCTACATCAACTTCTGCCATCCACTGAATGATGGCACATATTGTAGGATTCTGTTAAAACAGCATTCTAGTAGCAGTTACAATTTTCAAGATGAAAATCAATAAGCCTCAAATCAGTGACCTAAAAAAATGGAAGTTTATTTCTTGCTCATCACACAGACCTACGTTGGCAAGTGACCTTCCAAGTGGAGATTTGGGGACCTCCTTTCATATTGTGGCTCCGCGTCCCCCTATTCTCCTGCCACGCAGAGCCTCAGCATCCTCACTCAGCCTGAGGATGGGGAAACAGAGCATAGAAAGCACACCTGGCTTTTCAGGTCTTTGGTCTTAGAAACAACACTCAGCATTTCTGTTCACATTCCATTGGCAAGAATTAGTCACATGACCCCTAGTTGCAGGGGACTGAAGATATGTCGTCCCTCACCAGGCAGCAACTTCCCAGTACTTTGGAAGGAGAAGAATGACTTGTGGTAGTGAACTAGTCATCTGCCACATTTCCTTTTTTAGAGCAAATTTCTTTTGATTCTGAACACCACAGCACTAATTTTCTATGGTCACAACTCAAATACCCAGTGAATTCTCCTCTCTTCTCCACATGCAGTGTTCCCATCCTGGCTCAGGAGTCTGCATCATTCACCTGGATCACTGCATTAAATTCCTAGTTGAAATCTGTATGAGTTTCCTATTGCAGCTGTAACAAGTTGCTACCAGTTTAGTGGCTTAAAACGACTCGTTTATTTTCTTATGCTTCTGAGAGTCAGCACTCTCCCTGGACTAAAGTCAACGTGTTCCCTCTGCAGGTTCTCCCAGGAGCCTGCCTCCTTGCTGTTTCCAGCTTTCATTCTTGCATTCCAGCTTTCATTCTTGCATTCCAGCTTGCCACTTTTCCAGCTTGCCACTTGCATTCTTTGGCTTGTAGCCCCTTCTTCCACTTTCAAAGCTAATCGTGTAGCATCTTTAAATCTCTCCTTCTCTCTCTCTGTAGTCTCATCTCTGTCTCTACTTTTCCCGCCTCCTTTTCTCCCTTATAAGGACTCTGTGATCACACTAGGGCCATCCACATAATCCAAAATAATCTACCCATCTCAAGTTCCTTAATTTACTCACGTTGACTGAATCTCTTTTGGCATGTAAGGTAATGTACTCACAGGTGCCAGCGATCAGGACATGGACATTAGGATATGGAGGGTTATTATTTTGCCTAACACAGAA
The DNA here is from genome assembly GCF_041296235.1 of Equus asinus. Classification (NCBI taxonomy): domain Eukaryota; kingdom Metazoa; phylum Chordata; class Mammalia; order Perissodactyla; family Equidae; genus Equus; species Equus asinus. The sequence continues at coordinate 8,025,550 of NC_091792.1, forward strand.
TCCACACCTCTAATCTTAACCCACTTGAATTTATGCCCCACACCGCTTCCAGAGTAATCTTTCTAAAATACAGAACTAACCAAATCTTACAACTTTTTTTTTTTAATAGTAGTATAGATTATTATTAAACTAGTAAATTTTGGAAAATGACTTCTCAAAGCAGACCTGACATATGAAGAATCAAAAGAGATCACACTTGTGAGGTACTGGATCCCATCTCCTCCCAAGGACTTTACTCCTGCAATTGTCCCCTCCCATTCCTGCATGGCACAACTCACAAATTCAAAAGCTCATGATCCCTAAGCACAAGAAACAGAGAAAATATACCAAGACACATCACAATCAAACTATGGTTATATTTTTCATAAAATTTGGAGAATTTTGGCAGTAATTTCTTCAAATATTTTTTCATTTCCTCCTATTTCTCTCCTTTTATGGGGACTCCAATTATACATGTATTAGGCTGCTCGAAGTTGCCCACAGCACACTGATATACTGCTTATGCTTTTTCAGTTTTTCTCTCCATGCTTCATTTTGCATGGTTTCAATTGCTATGTCTTTAAGTTCACTAATTGTTTCTTTTGTAGCGTCTGATAAACTAATAATTCCATCCAGTGTATTTTAATCTCAGACATTGTATTTTTCATATTTAGAAATTCTTTTTGGAACTTTTTCTATATATATTAGAATATTTTTACTTAACATGCTTGAATCTTTCCTCTACATTCTTGATCACAATGATATATAATAACTGTTTCAATGCTCTTGTCTGCTAATTTTATCATCTTTCACCTCTCTGAATCTGTTTCTTCTATTGAGTTTTCTCCTCATCATGGTTCGTGTTTTCCTGCTTTTTTTGTATGTCTGGTGATTTTTATTCTTTGCCAGACATAGTGAATTTTACCTTATTTATTGCTGGGTATTGTGTACTCTTGTAAATTTTTCTTAAAATTTCTCTGGGGCTCAGTTTAGTTACTTGGAAACAGTTTGATCCTTTTGAGGCTCGTTTTTAAAGTCTGTTATGGAGGATCAGAAAAGCTTTTAATCTAGGGAAAATTTTCTCCCACCACAGGGGCAATAAACTTTTGAGTCCTCTATCTGATGCCCTGCGGATTACAAGGATTTTCCACTCTGGCTGGTGAAAGCGCAAACTATTTCCAGCCCTATGCGAGCCCTGGTGATTAGCTTTCAGGCATTTTTTTCCCCAGCCTCACTAATCAGTACTCAGCCGAAGACTCAAGGAGCATCCTCTGCAAATCTCCAGAGCATTCTCTGTGCAGTTCCCTTCTTTCTGGAACTTTGTCCTGTGAACTCTACTTGCCTTGACCTCCCTGTTTTCCCGCCTCCATTTCCTCAACTCAAGGAGACTAGCGGGCAATGTTGGGAGCCCCTTGTGTTACAGGCTAGAAACTCTCTCCAGGCAGTAAAGTGGGGTAATCATAGAGTTCACCTTGTTTCTTCCTATTTCTGAGATCACTGTCCTGTGTCACCTAATACCCAAATTCAAAACACCATTGTTTCATATGTTTTGTCTGTTTTTTAAATTGTTTCAGGCAAGACGGTAAATTAGTGCCTGATGCTGCCTCTTGGCAGACTGAGAGTAATTTTGGATGCTTGGCTTCTCCCTCTGTTACTGTTTTACTTTTATTCTGTCATGAGTGTCCAGTGGAGTTTTCTAGAGGTGGAACGATGTGACATTGTTGCCCTAAGGGCTAATGGATGATGCACTTGTACATTATCACATTTTAAAAGCTTCTTGGTTTCAATTTCTAATATGCTAAATGTCAGGAAATATAAGCTACATAAACAACAGCTTTATGAGGTTGTCAACTATTTTTTGCGTGTAAAGCGTCCTGAGACTAAATTGTTTGAGAAGCATTGCTCTAGGTTTCAAAAATGCATGGTTTTTCATTCAAGTTTTAAAATTGGCAATAGCTATTCTATTTCTTGAGATTTCTTACCCATAAGATTGGCTATTAGATTGGGTGCCATCTACAGGTTGTCCATTTATCTGGTCTTCTTGAAAATCAGGCAGGTTCTTTTTCTCTCTTGTATTATTGCTAACACCAGTGTGATTCATTTTATGTGTCAACTTGACTAGGCCGTGGGTGCCCAGATATTTGGTCAAACATGACTCTGGGTGTGTGTGTGAGGGTGTTTCTGGGTGAGATCAACATTTGAATTGGTAGACTGAGCAAAGCAGATTGCCTTCTCTAATGTGGGTGGGCCTCATCCAGTCAGTTGGAAGGCTAACCCTCCCTCTGGTAAGAAGGAGTGTCTCCTGCCTGACCGCCTGCAGCTGGGACTTCAGTTGGTCTTTTCCTGCCTTCCAACTTGAACTGAAACATTGGCTCTTCTTGGCTCTCAAGCTTGCTGGCTCTCAGACTGGAACTACACCGTTGACTCTTCTGGGTCTCCAGTTTGCCACCTAAAAATCTTGACTTCTCAGCCTCCATAATCATGTGAGCCAATTCCTTATAAGAAATCTCTCTACCTCTGCGTATGTCCTATTAGTTGTGTTCCTCTAGAAAACCCTGACTAATACAATCAAAAGAATAAAAATAACAAGAAGAAGTTACAAAGGCTCTTGGATCCTTTTGAGTTATCGTAGTCATTTTTGCCAATCCGTAGTTCCCAAACTGATCATCCAGGCTGAGTATTTCCATTAGGACTTCCTAGGCCTATCTAGGGCACTTTCCAGCCCAAGTCATATTTAAAAGCAACCTAAATGATATCTAGGAAAATGCGTTTGTCCATTTTAAAGGGAAAGATGAAGTGAAAAAACAATAAAAAACCGAAACAGGAGCCTAAACAGCAAGGTCCATACACACGAAGATCTGGAGAAGAATGTAGTCAAGTGGAAAGAACAGTTCGAAACTAAAGCTATGAATAGCAACAGTGTTCTGGAATTTCCCTCCTGGGGTAGCTTGTCCTTCCAATGTGGTGACCAGAGTCGAGCGTGGTGGCTTAAAGGAGCTGCAGATGATTGCACAGTGGGGAGTCTACTGCACGTGAAATGAGGAAACCTAGATTTGAGATAAAATTTTACCACTGAATGAGCATGGTCATGTAATTTAATCTCTGATAATTTCTGCCCTATAAATCAGAACTATTTGTGAGGCTAAAATGGAATGCATGACTCAGTATTTTCTCCTCTGGTAATTTCCCTAAGGAAATAATCAAGAATCTGTGCAAAAAATTAGCTACAAGATGTTCATTGCTTATTGTCAATAGCATAAAAGTAAGAAACATACACGTTCAACAACAAGGGTTGGTTAAATAAATGGCATATCATTTAGGTAAATATTATGAGGCCACTAAAAGTAATAGGAGTATATTTTTGAAATGAAATTTGTTTATATGCTAATAAGTGAAGAAAGCAAGTCACACAAGAGAAAGTCTAGTCTGATCTTGCTTTCGTCTTGTGTACGCAATTGGGAAACTGAGCATCCCTTTTCCTTTCTGCAGATGAAGAGTAAGAACAAAAGATCCTGGGGCTGCCCCATGGCCTAGTGGTTAAGTTTGCGTGCTCCACTTCAGCGGCCCAGGCTTTCACTGGTTTGGATTCTGGGTGCGGACGTGGCACTTCTCATCAGACCATGCTGAGGCAGAGTCTCACATAGCACAACCAGAAGGACCTACAACTAGAATATACAACTATATACCAGGGAGCTTCGAGGAGAAGAAGGAAAAAAAAAAAAGTAAAGGTTGGCAACAGATGCCCAGGTGCCAGTCTTTAGAAAAACAAAACAAACCAAAAGATCCTCAGCATTTCAGCATCCCTTGAGAAGTAATCATTAGGGGTAATAAGGCTTTGCCATTTTTTTTAGTAAGCTTGAAGGGGAAATAGGAAAGAAACCAAATATGCTAAGAATGAGAAAGGACATTGATGATCAAGAGGCAGCTACCAAAGTATTTTCTTTCTAGGCCTTAGAAGAATTAATATTTGTTCTTGGGAGGTTGTGTGTATTCATGCTTTTAACATATGTGTTAAAAGAAATAAAAGAGTGAATATGGAACACAAAGATGGGATCTACCCTAAAGGGAACGTGAGGTTTCCTACTGCTGAGATCTGGAGTTCAAAATGCCCCCTTTCCCTCATTCCTTCATTCCCTCTTTCCTGATGCCGTAGCATCAACATAGAAATCCCACAGCAAACATGATTAAAGACCAGGATGCTTCTCCAGCCTCAATGTCTCAAACCCGGGGAACGGCTCTTGGGGCATGAGTAATGGATTGGGTGGTGAAGGACCTCTTTCCATGACTTCTCCCAAAAGTAGGGTGTATGTGCTTGGGTAAGTTTTAAGGAGTTTTGTGGCCTTAGCATGAATCAGAGGGCAGTGGAGCCCAGTTAAGAATGAGGTAGAAGCCCACAGCTGCAATCTCTTGGCAAGGGGCTCTTTCCTTCTGGGAAAATTTTTATCACCATGCCTGTAACATAGTCAGCACTTGGTCAACGTTTCCTCCTTATAAGGAAATTTCATTTTATATTGTCTTTCCCACTCATCTCTCATTGCCAGCCAAATGCCTGTTCGCCATCCCACAGTGCTTCATTTTCCATATCTCTTCCTACGTATGCATGTTTACGTGTGTTGTACGCTCAGATCTTCGTCTTCTAGCAGAGTGGTCTCAAGACGGAGTAACACGTTATCTTATGAACTGAAAGAGGGGAATGCAGGAGTGTGAATTCCATTGTCACTTTTAAAACTTGTCCTATGCCCTAGAGGGAGTCCTTTCCTCATAATTTGAACAAGCCAGAATCTAGTTCTTTTGTTTGGGGGTGAAAGTGCTCATGAAAATATTAAGAGCAAATATGAGGGGAAGGTAAGTTGTGAGAACTAAGGCTTTTGTAAGAAAGGCTGTGGTGAGTAACCAACCCCACCTTCAGCAGAAGATGTCTCTGAGTCATCTCCATTTGCAACAACGATACTGACAAGAAGCATTGTACATATAACGCCACTTAATCACAAAGCCGTTAGCTCAACGCGTCCTCCCACACACTGCAAGTTGTTGCTTCAGACCAGGCGGGAAGGGTTCTGCGGATGAGCCGCTTATTCTTTTGTTCACTTTGCGGGGCAGAACCAAGTGGGTGGATGGTGAGTAAGATGGTTGATGTTACTTAGTGGTTACACTCCCCCACTTTCCTACTTTATTTCTTTGAAGTAATTAAAAAGAAAAGCAGAACTGAAGACAATTGATCACCACCTGTCGTTTCAGGCCCCAAGTGGTCTTTACTTGTTTTGTAAAAGTTTTTCATTGAAGTTAGGGTTGGGTAAAGAGCGTATTTGGACGAGCAGGACACAATCCTGGCTTCAGGGGCTCTTTTGGGGGCTGAAGTTCCCGGCAGAACTCGGGAGGGAGTGAAATGACTAAACTTTCCTGGTCCCAAAGTGTTTTATATGATGGAAGAATCCTCCAGCACGGAACTGACCCGGCACCTGAGGAACTTACTGCAGGACGGGACACATCAGGGGGCGAGGTGTAGGGTTTGGAGAAGGTAACGACTCACTTGCTTCTGTTTTATTTTTTCACCACTCTCATTAGGGACAGAATAGCAGCTCTAAATGGGACAGTAAAAACAAAGATTTTTCTGACTTTCCCAATGTACTTACTATACCAGACAATGTTGGTTTCTGAACTCTTTCTTGAAAAAAACCTCTACAATGCAGTCTGTGAGGTATCCTCCCTTCCCTGAACACCCATGGTATAAGGGGGAGAGGCCCCCCAGCTCTGGGTTAGCTCCTTACCAGTTTCAGCCAATAGGTATGGCATGGGACCTAGTTCTGGGCCGACGGGGCTTCTGAGAAATGTTTCTTCGCTGGGGGTGGGGGTGGAGGAGAGCGGGCAAGAGCTCTTCCATCAGATGCTGTCCTGACTGGATGTGACACTAGGAACCAAGTCATGCATTTTGGGACCATGAGGTCTTGTAACCTGGAGTATAGTTGACACTCTTAGAAGGGCAAGCTGAAAAATGAAAAGAACCTGGATCCTTTCTCATGTGGTTGAGTCACTGAAATAACCATGGAACTAACTCAGCTTTCTTTTGTTCTGTGAAATAATGTATTCTTCTTGTTATTTAAGATATTTGGAATTCAGTTTTCTGTACTTGCAGCTTAAAAAAGTTCTGAATTTGTTCATTGATGCTGAAAGTTTGTTCTTGAACTACAGTAGAATTTTTTTTTCAAGTAATTATGATGTAGGCAATTTACAGCCCTTGGGATTTCTCTGAGGCAACTCATATATGGGCTGGGAGCTGCAGATTTTTTAACTCTAAAAGAGGAGAGCGATTAATTAATTTATTCATTCAACTACAAGTATTTATTAAGCACCTACTGTGTTCCAGACTCTGTTCTAGGGGCTGGGAATACGCCAGTGAACAAAAGAGACAAAAATCCTTGCCCTCATGAGATACATAAAATGAGGAAAACAATGTTAAACAGTAAGTGCTAAGGGGAAAAACATCAGGGAAGGAGGATATGAAGGGCCCGGTGGGAGAATTAAGTGTGAAGTCTTGGATAAGATGGCCAGTGAAGGCTTTACTGAGAAGATGACTTAATTTTGTAAAGAAATAGCAAAGTGAGGGAGATAGCTACTTGGATCTCTGAGGAAGAGTATTTCAGGCCCAGTAACCAGCAAGTGCAAAGGTCCTGAGGTGGGAGCCCTCCTAGCACGTTCACAGAAGGATGAGCGAGAAAGGTAATGGGGAGCCCTATCAGCTAGGGCCTCTAAGGACTTTGGTCTCTACTCCGAGTGATCAGGGAAACTATTGGAGGGTTTTGTGCAGAGAAGTGACTTATATTTTAACCAGCTCATTCTAGATGCTGCATTGAGAGTAAACAGAAGAGAGACAAGAGCAGAAGCCAAGAGACCAGTTAAGGGGCTATTCCAATAGTACAGAGAACACGATGGTGACTTGACTCAAGGGAGGTAGCAGAGGGCATGGTAAGCAATGGTCACATTCTGGTTATATTTTGGAGGCACAGGTGACAGAATTTCCAAGAGGAAGAGAGGAATTAAGAAAGACGCCACGATTTCTGGCCTGATCAAAGGAAGAACTGAGTGTCCAATTCTTGAGGTATGGGAAGACCTGTGAGGGGAGCAGGTTTTGACACAGACTAGCAAGAGCTCAGTTTTGGACACTTGGAGATGCCTACAGATCTACTAGGCCGATTTCAAGCAGGCAGTTCCAGCTACGTGAGTGGAGCTCAGGAGAGCGATCCAGGCTGGAGATACATATTTGAGAGTAAAATAATTTCAAGCCATTGAGATTGGATGCAACCATCCTGGGAGTGAGGGAAGACAGAAAAAAGAAGAGTTCCAAAATGTAAAAGCCAGGTTGATGAAAAGGGACCAGCTGAAGATTGGGAAGGAGCATCTAGAACGGTAGGAAGAAAATCAGGCAAATGTCTTGTCTGAAAGACAAGAGAAGAACGCGCTTCAAGATTGCGACAGTGAACAGCTGTGTCAAAGGCTGCTGAGAGATCAAGTAGTAGAATGAAGACTGAAAGCTGATTCTTGGAATTAACAACATGGTGGGCACCGGTGACTTTGGGAAGAACCGTTCTGTGGAGTGGTAAAGGCAGTTGTTGTGGGTTTTAGAGAAATGCGAGGAGAGAAAGCGCGAGCAGCAAGAGCAGGCAGCCCTTTCAAGGAGTCTGGCTGTAGAGGAAAGACATGGGGCGTTGGTGGGGCTATCCAGTACAGAGGAAATGATTTATGAGACAGGGTGAGGTGGGACAGCTGCTAGAGCAATACCTGTGAGTAGGTGTGAGTGGGATGTGTTGGCCTTTGCCAGGCTTGTGAAGTATTCATCCACAGCAAGGGCGAGAAGGCAGGGTGCGTAGACAGAGGCAGAGACCGCTTCAGTTCTTGCGAAGTCAGAAGGAAGATCCTCAGCTGAGTGAAGATGGGGGAAGTGCTGGAGGTGGAGGAAAGTCTAGTCTGCACTCTGGTGGAGAGGAGGAGAGAATACACCAGGGAAATACGATTCCCGGGCAGCTGTCAGGCCCCCTGCGAGCACGTGAACTGAGCGTGGCCCGCAGGGACACCTGTGCGCGGGGGGCGTGGCCCCCGGAGAGGCGCTGTGCCAGTGCGTGCGTGCGGATTTCAAGGTGAGCGAGAAAGGGGTAAGCGCAGGGGGGTTGAGTTCTAACAGCTTCAAAAAGAGCTTATTCAGATTAAACCCAGACTCCTTTATGTGTTAGCAACCGAGTCAGGCCTTGGTGGCCTTGTGGTAACTCACCCTCCTCCGCAAAGCAGTTTCTGAACAGCTGGGTATAGACCGAACGTTGCTGGATTTGAACAAATAGTTCACAGTTGATCCTGCGCGGCCTGTATAAACCTAGCAGTAAAAATATCGGACCGTTCTTGGCCATTCAGGACTTTGAGAATGGGATAAAATAAAGTCGTTTTACTTGAAAATAGCAGCTGATCTTCCTTTAAGTAATCAAATAGTACCTCAGAAAAATTTTGTGCTTTGTGTTCATTTCAATTTTCTTGTTAAAATGAAGTCAAAATAATTCTGGGTACTTTAGCTGGAGAGGCCTAACAGGAAGACGACTGCTCAAGAAGTATGGTTTAGGGATGCTGGGAGCACTCCTGCAAACCAAATACCCAACCTGGGCACTGAGGCCCGAGGAGCCCACAGAGGTGCTCCCTGACTTTAAGAAAAAGGCCAAAACTCCATGGTCCACAGGAGCCGACAGCAAACGCAAAGGAGGGCGGCATTTGTGGGTGGGAGGGTGTATGGCAGAGCACCCGCTCCGCTAAAAGAGGCATCGGCTTTCCTGTCTGTTGCCATAGTGAACACAGATCCAGTGTGGCAGGATCTTATAATTTTTCAAATGAATTAAGCCAGAAATCATGACTTCTATATAAAATAATTTGAAAATGTTGGCAACATTAATACAAAGGATAAAAACATTCCTCATGTTTTTCTTCTACCAGAAATTTCAGTTCTTCTACCAGAAATTTCTGACTTCTGTTGTAAAGCAGTAAAAGGCTTTAAAATGCAAATCCTTGCGCGGTAAGATTAATACTTCATCTCATCAATATTTCCTGCGAGACTCTCCAGGAGACAATTCAGCTTGCCTTTGAGAATTGGTTTTGTTTGATGAGGCGGGAATCCTGTGAGAACTCGGGGCTGCTGTCTCAGGCGCCGGTTCATGACGGGTTACTGCTCAGATCACGGACCCGAGGTCTAGAATGCTGATGTGCATTATAACCTTTTTACGTATCTTTTATTTTCACAAGAGAGACCAGGAAAACAGTGGAATGTTCGGACAAGTCAGTAGAATTTTATTTAATGACCTCACTCAAAGGTTGTGCTTTCTGTTTTCTCTTACAATAGATATAATTCTTTTATTTATACAGAGATTCAAAATTTCAGTTAAGATGAAGATTCCTCGAGAATTTTCCTAGAATATACTGATCTACTCCATATCATCTTCCCTACTTTTGGCTAGATGACTACCTCATTATTTCTCATCTCCCTGCTGAGACATTTGAATCTGAGTATATCCTCGGCAACATCAGTAAACCTACGTAAATAGAGCAGCTCACAGCAAAACAGGAGTTATTCACTCCCCTGAGGAAGGAATAATAAGAACAATGGGGGTATTAATATTAGTGATTAGAGCCGTTACAGCTGCTACCATTGAATATTATCTACCAAATATGATTCTAGGCACTCTGTACCCATTATGTCTTATCCTCACAATATCCTTAGTAGTTGGTATGTTTTTTTCTCCTTTTACAAATATGGAAACTAAGTTTCAGAGGGAAGAGGCAACTCGGTCAGAGTGCCACAGATAACAGCAACAGAGCCAAACATTAAACCCAGGTATCTGATTACGTCTTGAGGTTCCACTTATGGTTTGGCCACAGTTCGACAACAAACAACTTCTCCCTTCCTGGCCCTTTCGTGGGTTTTGGGATACAAATCCACAGTTCTTGCCTAGAGAAGCGTTATACTCCAGTAAAGGAGACACAACTAAAGATGTATTTTCAAAACAGTGTGGCTGGTGGGAAAGGTAAACACAAACTACTATGCCAGTGTTGAGAGAGTGCGCGTGCGCAAGCTTCGAGCGTGGTCTAGGAAGGTTTGCCGGACGGGATGAGGGTCTGCACTGAATTTTAAGGAATGAGTAAGAATTAGGTCGAAGAAGCAGGGGGAGAATATTCTAGGTAAGAAATATAAACAGCTGTGAGGTGCTTTTAGTAAACTGGAAGAAGTTGAGTGCTTTTGCACACTCAAGTGCGAGACGAGGAGCAGGAGATGAGGTGCTTGCCTGTATACTAGAGATGCTAACACTGAAGTGTTATATGGTCAGCCCTGGGAGGGATGGATTGGAGAGCACATTTAGAAACTTTTAGGACTCTTGTTTTTAACTACTTTGTTCTCAGAAAAATTTTCCAAGGAGAGACCATTTATTTTGTGCATACAGTACATTAACTTGCCATTATCACCATGTACATTCTTAAAAGGAAGCACAGTTCAATAACTTCACCTTATGTCAAAGGTAAATCGTTAGTACTAATGAGACCAAAGGAGGACAGACAGCCATTGGCACTGGCCAGCATCATGCATGCATAAATATGGTACCTCTTCTTAAGAAATAAAGATGGACACACTGTCAGCAGAAATCACAAATTTATTAACTCTTAAATATATCAATCAGTCATTTACCATTATGGCAAGAAATATATACAGTGTCCCATGGTAAACTGCAGTGTTTCAAAATGACAGAAGATAATGTGTAATTCAGTTGTGGTGGAGAGAACAAATCACAATTTCCTCACGTCTTAGTGCGGAAGACAAACTTGATCTACGTTAATACTTCAACATCACATGCTAAGTTAAAAGTGTAAAAAAAAAACCACTCTATACCTATTTTTTTAAAATACATGTATGCCACGTATAGCCGCTTCACAAAAAGGTAAAAGAAATTAAAAAGGGAAAAATGAGGCCATTACTTTTTCACAGATCTCATTGGCAGGATAACATGGCTCAATACATTTACTGTATATATTTATTTTAAATATATATTGTCTTAAATCGTATAGTAATTATCAGAAAAGCTTCAATCCATCTACCATACATCCACTAGCAACAATATCTAAGGTGATTAGTCATGAACACAGAAAGGTGAAATGAGAGAAAAGAGGGAGGGTACTTTTTGTCGTTTTTGTCTTTTGCTTCGGCTTTAAAAACAGGCTTCTGAGGATGGGGGGTTACCATTGTTAAAAGAACGCTGAGGAAGCTACCATGCACTAGAAAGCATTTCAGGGAGAAGCCGTCTCACAGCGGCTGAACCAACAAAGGAGAAATGAGGAGGACAAGAAAACCGGCACAATTCCCTGTTCTTTTTCTTTAAACTGGAAAATCCTCACTTCTCGCAGGAAGATAATGTTACTCTGATGCAAGAGGGAAGCTAAAAAAGCACAAGTCACAGAGATCAAGATCAAAACACTTGTGAGAAAGGAAAACACTTGCAGGCCTCTCTAACTTCAGAAAACCAGCCCGTGACGGCGCAGGAGGGCCCATTGGATGAGGCAGAAAGAAGAGCGTCTGCACAAAATCCTGCTCTGCGACCATCGGGGCTTCTCCCGGCCATCTCGCCCCAGTCAGGAGGACATGCTGCGGGTGCAGTAGGAACCGACCTGCCTTTTCATAAGTTTAAACAATTCTAATACCTCCAACATAAGTTAGGATCCCTATGTCCAAGCTGGAGCCTAAACCGAATTGAAAATGTTTCAATCTTCTTGACAACTTTTTGTGGGCCCTGAAGATGATCAAAAGTGCTAGTTTAGCTACCTCCAAAAGGCCTCAATTTCTATTTTACCTTCGTTATGTAAATTTCACTTTTTTCTCACAAACTAACAGGAAAAAATAAAAAAGGAAGCAAACAAAAGGAACAGAGAGATGGGATAAAATGAAGAAAACATCACAGATCTGAGAAAAAATTCAATTCAGCGAATTCACCAGAACAGTGCGAGTATACAGTGATCAAACTCGTAAATGATGGGAATTTTTCCAGTTTACACAGTTTGACCCAAAACAACAAGACTTTAGAGGGGAGCAAACTCCCTGACCCTCACTTCCACATTCATAAGTGATTTTGCTCACATATCCCACATTAATTGTTAAACAGCAACGAAACTTTCAGTGAAAAATCATCCATTTCAACCAGGATCACACCAGAAAAATGAAGGTTTTTTTTTTTTTTTTACCTTTTTTGTTAAACAAACAAGCCAAAACAGATTAACAGCAAAGAGTTTTTAAAAATTTACATTTCTCTTACAAACTGTCATTCAGAGAACAATAATGTTGAAGTCTGTTACGTCTTGGCATAAACAGAGAAACTTGATGAATAGGTTGTACTTGGAATAGTGTGGAATTTTTTTCTGACCTCCCCCTATTGTTTGCCAACAGTAATTTAAGTTTGCATGGAACATCCCCATGGTTGGAGTGTAAACAATGTATAGGAAGGAATATATGACTAGATGGTGCATCACATATGCATTACACGTAGGACCTTCACAACTTCATGCACTCAGAAACATGCATGAAGAGGAGGAGAGGACGGCCCGGGGTCACCATCCAGGTGCCTTGAGAACAGAGAACGCAGAAGTGGCACTGTTGATATTTAGCTGAAAGGAGAAAGAGGGAGGGAGAAATAAATTATACTGTTTTACAAAATATTGTCAAATTGCTTTGCCAAAGATCAGACCAGGCTATGATTTATAACTCAGCTAAATAACAGACTGAAAATACCATGTATAAGAGATCTTCACTTGTGATCATTAAAAGATAAAATACACAAGGCTAAAGAGACAATATTAAAATAGAAAAGTGGTATTATTTATCCGTCAATTTGTCCACATAGAGCTAAGCCAAAAATAAAAAGACAGGGACCCAGGCTTCAATCACATTATTAAATCTAGGTACAGTCGTCCCTCGGTATCTGTGCGGGATTGGTTTTAGGAGCCCTGCGGACACCAACACCCACTGATGCTCAAGCACCTGAGTCAGCCCTCTGTATCTGTGGAGGTGAAACCCGCGGATAGGCAGGGCTGGCTGCATACATTTGAAGCATTCATGTTTAACTAGACAAACTAATAAATGAATATTAGCATTCAAACGAAATAGACTAAAAGTTTAAGTTCATCCTTAGTTTCTGACGTTATTAGACTCCTTGGGAAATCAAATCTAGAAGTCAATTTAACAAGGAATTTAGCCTCAAAAGTAGGAAAACATGATTACTCTTATTTAATTGGAGATCTTGTTTCTTTAAACCAACAGCTTGCAGCACAATTTCTTAAAAGCTCTGATCAAGGGTCAGTGTTTTGAGTGGGGAAAATATTCACAACAGGTCCACACATATCTGAATCCTTCTCACACAAGCTAAGAAACAAATCTTAAAAACAACACAAGCATGAATTTAATTACAGTCAACTTTCAATTATCCTCTGGAATTACTCACTTCGTGAGTTTTAAATTTCAGCTTGACTTCCTCCTGTGGCCTGTCCTCACGGTCAAATACCATTACACTCAGTCAGCCACGGCAAATTGATTTACATGCTAACCTTAGCCAAGTGCGTCACAGGATTGCAACCTCTTAAAAGACAGTAAGACACCAAAGGATCCCAGAGCTTGATATAAATTAGGTCTGGATAATTGAGAGTTGTCTGAATTGACCCAGATATAATGGACTTTTGATGTGAGAACTCCAGGATATTCTAAAATGCTGCAATCCATATGCTGAAGCCAGGCTCTTCTCAGCACTTATTACCTTTTAAATAAGGGTTATGCTTCAAAATGGTGCCAAACATTAGACTCAAGAGCTCATGCAAAAATGCTATGAATTTTCAAAGACCTTTTATGGTTTCCGTTGAGTATAATGCAAGAGAAAACATCCTCAAAGGGAAGAAAAACAGCCATGCAGCTTTTCATTTATTCGCTCCAATCGCAAAGTATCAGGAGCAGGATGTTACTTACAAGCCCCATCTGTGAATGGTTTTCAGGCCTTAGATGTTTTGCCACAAAGAGGTGCTTCCTGAGAGGTTGTCTTTCCCATTTGGAATACAGGGGGGCCTATTAAGAGAAGCCCCATTTAAGCCCCTTGGCATAAAATGAAGTTTTCTTAAATAGGCTCTATCCCATAAACTCATCAGGGAATTGCAGAAAAACCTAACCCTCTAGTACTGTATGAATGTAATTCCTTCTGTGTTAACTGGCAATTTGTGCTGGACCTCTTTGGGGTAAAAAACACACAAACACACAAAAATGGATGTCTTCATTATTGTTATATTCCTTTTGTCTTTCTCTTAATTACACACCTACTGTTTTTAGAACGGATTTCAACTTATCTCGTTTTCTTCTTTGTTGACCCACTTTTTACAAATCCAACAGTGATATATAATTATTAAGGCTATAAAGAAGGCCTTTGAAAACCACTGTGGTACGTTATTAAACTAAGAAATTTTGAAGAACTCTCTGGAGTGAGTTGAATGGCTGTTTGTATGAACTTGACTCCCCATCCTCCACCCCCAAATATTAACAAGTGATCCTGGTGAGAGACTGTGGAATGAGATCAGCAGTGGGCCAAACTTCTCCTGAGTCTAAACTCTCCTTCTTGATTTCAACTCACCCCACTGCACTGACGCAGGCTTATTTCCCACTATTCTCCTTTACTCCAGTTGGACCCAGCCTTTGTTACCCATAATCCTCTACCCCATGAAGCTAACATCCTGACACTGCTTTTCTTCATGAGGTTCCCTGAGCTTGGACTATCTTCCCTTTGTTCTCTGTTTCCAAATTCCACTCATCATTTAAGACCTTGTCCACCATTGTCTTCTACACAAAGTATCCTTCTAAACTGTTCTAAACAGTTTGCATGTTAGTCGTTCATTCCATTACTCTCAAGTTGGTTATGAACTTTGTTAGATAATTTTTTCTTTGGTATTGGGAATAAGTTTCTTTCTAAACTAGAATACAAGTGCCCTGGGGAGAAGGTCTTTTATCTTCAGTTTTACCTGGTGCAAGTTAAGCTCCTGAGGGATGTGCAGGAACTAGCTAATTATCGACTGGAAGAGCAGTCACGGCCTCTGAGGGACAGTGGTGTGGGGAGAAAGACACTGAGACCCGACACCTGCTTTAAATGCTGTATTTTATAAATTTCTCCTAATATCTGTGACTGAGCCCCAGAGATAACCAATGAAAGGAAGCTCCTGATATTACACTGGCCATTTTAGAAACTCTTCCCACATCTCCTTCCTCTGCCAATAGCGACATTAAAGTCACAAATAGTTTGCCTTATTACATGAATTCCCCCTGATTTAACCCTAAGAAAATAGCTTGATAGGGTATCCTATCTAAAACTATTTAGGTTCCTACCTAAAACTATTGTGTACTGCTCCAGGGCAAGGTCCAAACCACAAATGGCCGACCTGATTGATCTTTCCAGAGAATTACAGACTTTTTCTCATGAAACATTTATTCCCACCAATGTAACTGACCACTAGCATTAAATAACATATGCCATGCTTTTAACAGTGGAATAAGAAAAAGACGCTGACCATGGGTATATTAACAAAGAAGCTGACAGCCTGGAAATATTTACTTGATGGGTACTGTTGGCGACCCCGAGCGATGAAAATGAACATTCTGCCACTTTCCATCTCGGCGGTGCCACACACGTGTCTCTTCTGATTGCATTGTCTTTGGCATTCCGCTGCCATCCATGTACTGTGTGAGCCTGATGTATGCTATGCAGGCAGCATCATCGCCTACCAGATGTACATGGGGGTTCAGGATAATAGTGTGGATTGGTTTGTTGCTTTTGGACAAAGCTGAAAGAGAACAACATGAAAACCAGAATTTAATTTCTATGTAAAGTAAATGAAAACCAGCAATAACTTCAGTTGGGACAAACGGATGGAATGCCATTCATTCATTCATTCATTCAACTACTACTCAGTTGCACTAATTGAGTGCCTGGTACCGTGCAAAGTATGAAGGAAAAGAGAGCAAAAGTAGATACAGTCATTATTTTCTTTGATTCCCTTGGTAGACAATTTGAAAACTTTGAGGGCAAAAGCTGGAGAGATCTATTTATTTATAATGGGAAGTGGTTAGAAACCAGAGACGCAGGAGGCCTGGCCCAGGTGCGCAAAGCAGTTCCTGTCTTTCCAGTGAACAAACCACTGGGGCAGTTGACAGGCTATCCTGTGGCCTTAGTCGTTTTTGTTAGCTGGTGAAGTTCATGGGACAAGGAAAATACATCAAGTATCAAGCCTGGAGATTGCTATCTTCAAAAAAGGCTAGCCAAGACATGAATTTGTTTCTCCATCTCATCCTGGGACTCCTTTCCTTAGTAGAGCCCATTCCATGATAGTCCAGCAGTGGTCATCCAGTAAAAATCCCAAACTTGGTGTTGGCATGTCGCCTGATCTGCTAGTTCTTTCCTTTCATTGAGCACCCTCGCTAGGCTTCAGCCTTCGGTGTTTTGACAATACCTACTTATTCTAATTATTCAGTGACTAAGAGATATGAAGAATTAGTTCACATGATTGATCGGTGATGATACTCTCTTAGATCACTAAAACAGGTTGAACTGTTTTACCTGTTATCCAAAAAATGCTTCCCATTCTCAGAATAGATCTGCATAAATTACTCAGTGCTGGAGTCAGATAAAATAGAACACTGCATCATGAAGAATATGTATTTATGGAACATAATGATGTACAGCGTTATGTTGAAGTAAGTTAAAATATTAATTGGGTTAATTCTTTTACTAGAGATGAGATGGTGTCAACTGAGAGTAAAATGAAGGAAACACTATGAAATGCTGTCAATCAGAGTGCTGGAATGCAGAGAATATGAGAACATTTACTGAAGCTTTGTTAAGGCCAATTTACCACATAATTATCTTTGTTTGCTTGCAAATGTCTAGTGCATATGAGAAAAAGTGACTCATTAAACATATCTTAAGTTAAAAATCCATGCCAAGGCACAACATTCTTGTCAATGCTTGTAATTACTGAAGTGAGCTTGATGGTCCTAATCATTACTGCAACTCCTCTCATTCATCAAGGTCTTGCTGCAAAAGGTGAATTCACTCTGTGCATCGTGCAAACGAAACATGGTACCTAATGTCTTTAGTGCATGGAAAAGGAGAAGGATACAAGGAATTGTAGGTTTTACTTTTCTTGATGACCTGGAGGGCTTCTGCAGGAGTTTCTTTTGTCACTGTCTCGGAAATATGGCTGTTTCTTCTCTGACAACTAAAATTCTTGTAATCTGAACTATTTATTTGATTACTCATCTTCAGTTACATTTTACTTTGAAAGTGTGCACTAAACATGCTTGAAAGCACTTCTCTGTCAAATATTCCAGCATGCTGTGGTTTATTTTTTCATACGTAAGCAGTGTTTTATGAAAACTTGAAATAATTCAACATATTTCTTGGTAACTCATTTTGCAGCTTATATCATACATTTACTGGGACTTATATGGGGTATATTCAATCAACATTACTTCTAATAAAAAATCAGATATTTTTCAAAACACACCAAAACTTTTAAGCCTGTCATAATTATTTTTTAAGTTTCAAATACAAAAAACTTTTATGATATAAAATGCTGGACTAAGGTAAAAATTCTCATTGCAGAAGAGAGCCAAAGAACCTGAAAATTGGGGGGAGAAATTTAAAGAGAAGTTGGAAAAGGCATGTTATTAAATGTAGAATAAACGAACCATTTTCAAAGTAGAAGCGATGAAAGTCCATCCCTTCCACTAAATTACCCAGAGCTTCAGGTTCAAAAGCAGTGAGGCCTGGGTCACAGATTTTTCTGTAGGAAAAAAATAACGAAAACAACCAATAAACGAGTTAATGTATCTGCTGTTTCACACACATCCATTCTTATTTATCAAACAGTCAGTGAAAGAAAGTGTCTCTAAAAACCACTAAAAATATAAAATTTCTATCACAGGCCTTGGCAAGGTGGGTTGAGGAACAGACTCTAAACAAGCATTCTGCAGAGAACTCTGATGCGGTCAAGATGCTACAGCCAGTTCCAGCAGACGATAGCCTACACCACTTTAAAATTTCTCCTTTTTTAATTGCAACGTGAATTTTATTCTCTTGACTTATGTTTATTAATTTTTAAATGTTCTCCCTGTCCTATAAAACCAACTTTGGCTCTGACATTAAGGACTTCCGGAATAATTTTTGACACCTTCTACATTCCTGTCCAACATCTACATTGCTGATTGGACGGCAGGTGTGACATCCTGCACTTCCTGGCGATGTCCACAAGACTTAATTAACTTGTGTTTAAAGTTTGTTTAACTTTTAAAATAGAATTAATGAGAGGTTCAAATGCACATGTTAGTTTTCTTTTTAATGCTAGACATGAAATTTAACAAAGGGCTACACCATTTTAAATATTCAGAGAAAGCAAATGGGCTTCCTTTGGAGAAATTTACTCATTCCACAAAGAACTGTTAAACATCTACTGTGTGGCAGATAGTCTCTGAAACAATTATCACACAACAATTAATACTAGAACAGAAACAAACACAAAGTGCTCAGAAACCAGACGACTTATACATGGGACTGTTTGTTAACATGAGGTGGCTACATCTAATTTTATATGGAAATTCCCCATTTGGGAGGCCAATCATTCAACAGAAATGCAGGTTCAGGAGCCTGACTCACTGTGGTTCTTGCAAGTAGTCTTCACAGAATGTGGAATTGATGTTTTTTTAAAGGACACTTCTAAAATAGAAAATACTTTTAAAATAAAATCACAGTGGTTATTCTTTGTGGTAAAGAAAGCCGTAAAGGCGGGGTGGGGTGGGGAGTGGGGAGGAATTTCACACTTTGCCTCAGACTTCCAGGTGGGCAGGTACTTTCAAGCTCAAAGTCAAATACATAGAATCTTTCAAAGGAGCAAAATGAGAAGAACAGCATTCCTATGGTAACAAGAATCTGTTCTTCCAGGGGCTATTTCTTCCTTGATAAATATGACGTTTGGTTGTCAGCACTGGTAAATCAAAATTTTTTCCTTCCTTCTATCAGGCAGTTTTACTTATATTAGGTGATTTTACTGCCTTCAAAGCACTCGAGAATCAATGTCCTAGGATGAATCTTTTTACCCAACCATCAAAAGAGTCAACAGATCTTAAAACCTGTTAATCTGTCTTCTCTTTCCCTTCCTCTCTCGTCTGTACGTATGTACATATGTCTCTCTCTCCTCTAACAGGCTTGGGTTAATAAAAGATTCACAAAGCTGCCACTTAACCTTGGGTGTGTGCGCTCAGAACAGGTGGTCGAAGGACCAGCTGACAGAGCTGTACCAATACATTCAACCATCCCCAAAGCTCCCAATGGAAGGGCCTGTTGGATTATCCCTGGGCCTGAGTGTACAAAATGAGGCCAGATTACAGGCCTCTGTAAGCAAAGGAATTAGTGAACTCATGGGATTGCAAGGAATTGCATTATTTAAAATACCCTAAAAGCAGATTCTATGGCACAGAGTTCTAAACAACTGTTTAACAGCAAAGTGTTGTCTCTGACAACAGTGTTCTTTTAAATTCCATTTCTTACTATTTCCTTCATCCCAAGTATGCTTTATTAGGTCATCTCAAAGAACTGATGCACACAAATCCATACGCGTGTATGAGCAGGTTCTGTATATATTTGCACACACATTAATTTAGTTTATAAGAAGCAGTCCTGGATTTAATTTAGTTCTTACATTCAGTTACTGTCTTCCATAGTTTATATTTGGCTATTTGTAACTGATGATAAAGGTAATACCTACTTATTACATAAAACTTGAAAAGAAGCAGGAAGAAAACCTTACACATAATTTCATCTCCCAGAGGAACACCTTTTTTCCTTTTTTTCTAACAAATTTTCTTTTTTTTAAGATTGGCACCTGAGCTAACAACTGTTGCCCATCTGTTTTTTTCTTTTTTCTGTTTTTTCTTCCCAAATCTCCCCAATACATAGTTGTATATTTTAGTTGTGAGTCCTTCTAGTTGTGGCATATGGGACGCCGCCTCAGCATGGCCTGATGAGCAGTGCCATGTCTGCGCCCAGGATCCGAACCAGTGAAATCCTGGGCCGCCGAAGCGGAGTGCACGAGCTTAACCGCTAGGCCATGAGGCCAGCCCCATTTTTTCCTTTTTAAAACCAATTTGGCATTAATGCTTTTTCTCATGCAGTTGTAATAATTCTGTACACACACTTCTACATCCTGCTTTATCTTCAGTGAATACATCATAAGCATTTTGCCAGATCACTAGAAAGGCTGCAGGAGCATCCACTGTACCAAACACACCACAGATTGCTTAACAGTTACCATGATGTGGGGCATGTAAGTTGTTTCCAATTTTCCACTATTATGAATATGGCTTCAATAAATATCTTTGTTCATCATTTTTGTCCATGTTTTAGATTCCAAATCCATGCCCATGTTAAAGTTTTATAAGTAGAATTATAGGATAACAGTAATTTGAACCTTTATAAATGCTTTCTGGTGTATACAAAGTGTCCCCTAACCCCTGCCACCACCACCACCCTGAGTGTTTGCCTCACTGATGCTCCATCCAGTGGTGGAGGACAGTGGCTGTGGTCCTGCAGTCTCTGCCCGCCTCTGGCTATCGGCAGCGTCTCCATCCCTGCTGATCGGATAGGCTGGAAGTCCTCCTGCCTTCACATTGGCGTGCACCGAATGAGTGGGTGTGGACATGTGTTTATTAGTGTGTCATTTTTATTTCCTCTTTGCTAACAGTTCATGTCCTTTACCTGTTCCTCTACTTCTCAATCTTATCCACTCGATATAAATGAATTTCTGACATGCTTTACAAATATTTTTCCATTTATCGTTTGTCTCTCAGTTTTCTTTTGGCTTTTTAAAAATTAAAGTGTACAAGTTTTACCTATTTCGGTAGCCTAATCGTTTTATCCTCTCATTGTGATTACTTCCCTTGCTTTTAAACTTAGAAAGATCTTTCCAACCAGAGACTAGATTCAACCTCTTCTTTGCATTTAACTCTTTCATCCAAGACGACCTCACTTGTACTGCGTAATGGGGGCTGAGCAGGATTTTTATCTCTACCCGAAAAGCTAACTTATTGACCCACATATTTGTGCAATAAGCTTGCATGCCCTACTTATTTGAATGCTTTATTTTTGTTTGATTGAAGTGACTTCCTTTATGTGCCTATGATCCAGTAGTTTATAAACTTTAAATTGAGCATTAGAACCCTTTCTTCAAATAAAATTTTACCTAAGAGACTCATAAAAGAGACGAGGAGGAAGCTGAGCTGTGCCGGCTAAGAGGGAGAAGGCTGCCTGAGGTCCTCCTCCTCTCTCTCTCCGTCCCAGCACCTCTGCAGCACTGAGAGGAAAAACATTTCTTAAACCAAGTGCACTTTTTCACGTGCTTTCTGGTTTCCTGTGCCTTTGCTCTCACGGATGGCTCTGCCTGCCACGCCTTCGCTCAAACGGGAGTGTGGGTGGTTAGGCTTCTGCCCATGGACAGAAATTCCCAATCCTCCTATCTGAAGTCTTGCCTTCTCTCTCTCAAAGCTCAGATACACGTTTATTTCTCTCCTGGGGCTACTTAAGTCCTTACACCTTGAGATAAAGCTATTGTTGACATGCCAAACCTGGGGTAAAATACATATGAATTCAGGGACACTGAAGAATGCCTTCCTATAGAAAACACTCTGCCATCTGCATGAAAGCAAAATAAATGTGCCTCCACTCACGTGTAAGCTTCAAAGTCCCCATTGTTGATGGCTTCGATCAGCTGTTCAGTGACTTTGATGATCTCTTGCTTTCGTGCTAAAGGCAAAGATATAGAGTTGGGTGAGAATAAAGGACAAAAGCCAGATAAAATACTAGTCATCACTCCTTTCCTTAAACAGGGTATTACCATTTAGGACACATCCCTCGCAAAAGCGTACCGTTATTCTCTCCACAATCTTGCTGCTCAAAGTGCACAGACCAACATTATCTACCTCTTCGGCGAGCCTGTTAGAAACAGATTCTCGGGTCCTACTCCAGACACACAGATTCAGAACCTGCATGTTAACTGGACCCTCAGGTGCTTCCTGAGCACCTTCAGTTGGGAAGCACTGCTCCATTCCACTGGTTAGCAAACAGTCGCCCAGAAGGGCAAGGCTTCATTTTTTTAATTAATTCTTATTAACTTTATCAACATGATTGAGTTTGTGAACATTTTTCTCTTAACCATTAACAAAAGTGTTATTAGAAAAGCTAATCTCAAAAAGTACCACTCTACTAATATATATCTTCAGCGTATAGATGATATCTTGCATTGAGACATTTAACTTTCCTTGCATTTTTATACTGTTCAGCTCAACCAACTTTACAGACGCAGATGCCAACACTAACTGCCATCATATTTAGAGGAATGGCCTTCAGTAAACTCTGTAAACTGGAAAAGCAACATATGAATCAATACCATGGATGTAGGCAGATAATCAGCTGGAAGACCCCTGTACAGTGTCAACTCGAACACCAATCATGATTTGTCTTTCTTCCTAGCCCACAAGGGGCAAAATTATGAAGAGTTGGCTTGGCTCAAATCCCACCTATTCAGTAAATTCTTTTCTGATGACATCTGCCCCAAGTGTTCTTTCCGTTTTTGAATGCTTACAGTGTATCATTCACTCGGCAAGTAAGCACAGGCTAGATACCATGACAACTTCCTTAGTTAAAGCAAATTACTGCTTGTTTTAAATTGTTATCAAACTTTGTCCACTGTGTAACCTATCTTCCAAGTTAAATTAATAGGTCTTTGTGGGCAAAGAACATGTTACTTCTTTGTAACATCGAAAAAGCTTCACCCAATGTCTTTAGTGAAATAGATGCTCAGTAAGTTTGTGAATTTGATCAGCTCATATTAGTGATAACCTTTTCTTGATTTCAGAACACTATTCTCTTACTAATGAAATTGATGCATGAAATATTTAAAAAATTAAAGTTCCTTGAATTTTGTGTTAAGAACATTGTAGTACTTCCTTAAATGACTGGAAATTGGGGGAATCACAAAAGGTTATTTCCATTCTATCTTAATGAGTCAGTGAGGCTGCTGTTTATCACAGGAAAAGGTGAAGTCTAGTTTTAGTTTGTTATTGATTAGTTTGCATTTTTAATGAACCTGATCTTTATTAAACAGGTTTTAACCACAAACATGAATGTTTACGTTCACTTTCAAAACTCCAGGTTATCCAGGTTATAATATTCCTTATTTAAAATAAATGTTCTGTAAACCTAACTTGACTCCACTGAGACTATCTTATAAAATATGATTTGTCCATAGAATGATTGCTAACAATGTCAAGTTAGATTAAAAAAAAAATCACCATATAGGTTAGATTTCATAGTTACATAATTAACTTTCATTTATATTACAAAAAGAAACATAACAGGGTTTCTTAGCTCCTACACAGATCCAAAACACTTCTTGCCCCATTCATTTGATTGATGAATATTCATAATATACCCAACATCAAAACATACTGACAGAAATAGTGACAGGGAATAATTCTGTAATGGGGATGCTGCCAGTGGCACATTTCAGCTTAATTTAGTTAGGCAATAAGAGCTTCATCTGTCTGTGGCCTCTACAGTATGAACATTTGGCAAAAATGCATGACAGCTGGCCCAATTCCGGAATATAAAGGACACTGGTGCTGAGGCGTTCAGAAAATGAGATTAGGGAAATGTGACTACCAGAACTCCCTCCTCAAGTTAAATCCTCCTTTGGAATTCACAGATTTCTTGGTATGCTACATGGCCAACAGGAAAAAACTACAGTTTAGAAAACAATGTCTGTTTTTTAAAACTAATGGAGAAGGAAGGAATGAACCTAAGATCAGTGCCCTTTGCAGAGCTTCATTCGGCTGAGACTCAGTTTACAGAGGGTGGAAAGTTCCGCGTCACCTTCTAAAGCTTCTGAAAGTCTCTGTTCCCTCATAAGCATAAACTGAATTAGCAACATCGAGTGTTGCTGGCCATCTCTCTCTCTGAATCACTGTGGAAATACTCTCTAGATCTTCAACAGTGGACATGCTACAACTGGAGTAATTTGTGTCCTGCATAATCAAAGCAATACAAATTGCCTTCTTCCTTTTCTTATGCTCAGAAACAATGTTGCTTTAGCTGGCAGGACAGAAGATGGGAATGAGCCAGGAGGCTTCTGTGCTGCATCATCAAAAAGCAATGTGACTGTCTTGGCTCAGGAGGGGCCTGGAACGCAGTAATCTTTAGACTGCTTATTGCCCTGGGGCAAAGGCGCTGGAGTGAGTCACGGGCAGCACATGACAGCTGACTCTTTAAAAGAAAGCAGGAGGCTGGAAGTGAATCATTTGTATATAGTAGTCTACTGTGGTTGGACTGTTGCCACAGTGACCTACAGGAAGAGGGAGAGTTTGGTGCCAGCTACCGCTACTCCATCAGCAGGGCGGTTAAGGGACAATCACCATGCTAGATGCCTGGATGCCCACGTTCTGTGGAGAGGGGCCACTGTCACCTGGCCTTCCCTCTTCCTGAAGATCAAGTAATGGCCACTCGAGAGTCAAAGTGGGGAGAGCTTGTGCTGTCACTAATTACACAATGTTGAGAGAGTAAAGCATTCCCTGAATGCCAGAAGCTTCATTCACCTCAGAGCTAGCCATTTAATCACAGGGAACTGATTCCCAAGAGATTTTATTTATAGAATTGAGGTGCTCAAGCCTATATCCACAGGTTCCTAAGTAGCTTCTGGGGATTTTCAGATTCCTAGGATAAAGGCAGGAGAGAGCAGCAAGTGGAGGGATGTCCCAGATTGTGAGTGCAATTACTTCCCAAGCAGTTATGCAAAAGACTGGGAACACTGTCATGTTCAAATTCCTATTTTTTGGCTCTTTTATTGTTCTAAAGGCCTGGAAGAGTAAGATAACAGTGTGAATGAATGGTTGCAGTGTTTTTTTAAAAAAAGAACCCTGGGAAGTGAAAGTAATTATGTAATAAAACAACTGATAGAATTTGACATTTCTGAAGCATTATCAGATCTGAGCGTCACAACAATGCTGTGAGACGTGCAAACGTTATCTCCCTGGTTAATAGGGGAGTTCTTCCAGGCACTGCCCAAAGCTACAGTTTGCTGGGTCCTCCTCTCCACTTTGAACCCTTCCTCCTTTCACTTCTCGCCTGCTTTTCTTACCAATCCTCTGATCACATGATCTCACTCTCGTTGCCATGTTCTCTTTCCGAGCCAGGACTTTAAACGTTTCAATTCCTTTAAAGGCTCAGTTTGAGGCCTTCTTCTCGCCAGGTACCATATCCCTATGGTCCTGTCTGTACCAGGGTTTTAAATTGCCATCTATATCCCAATGATTCCCAAATTGTTACCTCCTTTCAAGACCATTTCCTCCAGGTCTGTGTGTCAATGCCTATTTTGGAATCTCCGTCTGGATATCACAAATGTATCTTGAACTTAACATACCCTGAACTGAGCTTATGGACTTCTACCACTGCCAGCTTATTTGCTCTTCTCGGGATCTCCATCCTAGTGGATGGCAACGTCATCCATCCAGTTGCAGAAGGAGAAAGAGGCTTGAGAGTCATCTCTGACCCCTTCATCCCACTCCTCCCATACAATCTTTCCAGTCCTGTTGACTGGGCCTTTTAAGTGTCTTACACATTAGTCCACTTCTTTCCTTCTTCACCATCACTCTGGTCCAAGCATCCATCATTTCTTGTCCAGACTGAGTATCAAAAGAGAGACTAGGAAACCTTGCATTATCTGGACCCTTCCCATCTCACAAGACGTGTTCAAAGGCCCTTTTACTCTTTTCTCTCCACCCCACCCATAGTGCCTTCTCTCAGCAATTCAAAATGGCCATACTTCCTCCTATTGCCACCCTTTCACATAAGCTCTCCTCCTTTCTCGGAAAACTGTCCCCCATCTTTGCTTCCATTTCTTTTATCAGATCTCAACTCAAATATTATTTCTTCAAAAAAGCTTCCCCTAACCCTCATTGTAGGAGAGGTCCCTGAGTTATAAATTCATACATATCCTACACCTGCTGTTTAAAATCACTTAGTACAACTGAATTTACATATTTATGTGTGTGTATTCGATTAACCAGTTCTTTCTATTACCTTGTAAGCTCCACAGGAGGAGGTGCCTCACCAGTGTGAGCCAGCATCTAGCATGGCATATAGTCAATGTGTGATAAATATGTGAATGAATAGTGGGTCCAGAACAAACTCAAGTGCTTTCTGACTCCCAAGCCAGTGGCCTTGCCAACATAATACCACGTTTTTCAGTGATGGTCAGACAGCCTTTAAAAAATTTGCACTGATAAATGGAAACAAGCATGAAGCAGCATGTCTTATTGTTTATTGACAAGGAGAGAAAATACTTTTCAACTTGCCTAAAACTGACCATCAAATTCCTCTCTCTTCCTGACTTCTTTATTTTTCTAACGCAACCACAATTTTACCAGTTTCCTAGCTCTAAGCCTCGGGTTTCTTCTGGACTCTACTTTCTCCTTAGTCCCCACACTGAGTCATCCATGATTCCTATCATTTTTCTTTAGCAGTGACAGTGATGGTTCCCAGGGTGCATCCTCAGCCTCTCCATTGTTTCTTTTGCTTGCCCTTGGTAACCTCTTCCCTCCCTCTGGCTGTCGCTGACCCTAAGTCTTTCTGGGCTCCAAGCTGGTATTTGTAATTGCATTCTAAACATCCCCAGTTGTCCTGGCATTTCAGACCTAGGGAGCCCCAAACTGACCTCAAGTATCTTCCTTGCAAATCCTGCTGCTTTTCTTGTATTTCTCATCTTGGACAGCGGCAGCAGCATCTACTCAGTGGCCCAAACCAAAAGCCTTGAGGCCTCCTTTCATTTCAACTCCTCATATAGTTCATTCTTCATTCACCCAAATCTTTCTCAAATCCATTTCTTCCTCTCTAGGCTCCTTGCCACTGCTCTGATGTGGGCTCAGAAGTTCCTACCCTCGTGCTCCAAGTCTGCTCCTGCGCCCTCTTCCACCCCACACTCCTTACTGCTGCAGAATCATCCTCTACAGAACAGAGCTGACCATACCCCTCTCCACCGTCTGGAAGCCAAAGCCCAAACTTGTTTGTTTGTTCTTTAAAGGTCTTCCTACTCTAGTTTTCTAGCTTCGTCTCCTGACACATCTTTTTGCCCAGGCTCCCATATAACCTATTCTACAGCCACACCAAGGGGCACACTCTTTCTTCAACTAGTCCCGGCTCTTTGATAACTCTGTGCCTTTCCTCTCACTATTCCTTCTGCCTGGAGACACTCCTTCTTTGGTCTGGAAATTTCCTCCAATACTCTGCTCCGAGGTCACCTCCTTTAGCCGCTTCTCCTGAGTGCTCCAGACCAGCTATTTGACCTTACTGCAGTCCTCCTACAGCAGTATCACAGGATGTTCATATATCTGACGAGGACTTGACCACTGTCTACCTTCAACACTAGTACTGAGTAAATGTCTGTAAATGCACACACATATGAATAAGTAAATACACGGACAGATAATGTACATAAAGTACTGTGTAAAACATGGGATAAAGGCCAAGTGTGTAGGGGAGGATGACCCTGTCTGAGGCAGTCTGGATGTGACTGTGCTAACTGAAGGGCACCTGTGGATCTTATATCCCGCAGAATCAGCAGAATGCCCACCATATGTGAGGCCACAGCACTTTAGACGTCAAGGTAACCTGTACAGCTCTGGAAAGATACACGAGGCATTTCTAGATGATGTTTAAACTTCTTTCAAGAGAGCTGAGTGCAGAGAAAGATCCTAGTTATTTGAGCTTGAACTTCTCAGATGTTCAGAGTTGGGATTTATCAATTTGCTAAGGTGAAACTACATAATAAACTTTCTTCAGGAGTCTAGCAGCCCGCAGTGAAACTTGGGCTAGGAAATGAACCGAATTTATACGTGCAAGCTGATCTTCACTAAAATCTTAGCAGAATATTGCATACTGAAACCTTTTAGTGAACTGCGCCTAAAGACTACTTATTCAATGATCAAAAGTTGCACAATTAAAATAGTTGTTGAGCTTTTTGTGGGTGTATGATCTTAGTGTAGCAATTCTGCCCATTTACTCATTGTCAGTATGTATTCTATCTAATGTGACTGCTGCTGCCTTTCTCAGTTATGGGCACTTGGCTGCCTGAGACTTGAAAGACAGGAAGGTTAAGTGACTTGTTCAAGTCATCCAGCAAATTCAGAAGCTGTGCCAGGGCTGCAGCTTTATTTGGCTGAGGTGCTGTACGCTGTTTAATTCCCTAATCTATGTTCCTTCCCAGCCCACAGTGCCTAATTCAATATTTTGAAATCATAAACTTAAATGAACCACCTAAATGCCTTTGAACTTCCTCTGGCAAGGTGACCGGCTACTTAACTACTGGGCCAGGTTGTGATTAATAATTACACCAATTTCACAAAACTGGGTGCCCCACGGTTTTATTGTCTTTTTCCATGCTGTCATTAACAAAAATAACTCTTGGGAACAGTTATTATCTTAGGCAAATATACAAA
Source organism: Equus asinus (assembly GCF_041296235.1). Lineage (NCBI taxonomy): Eukaryota > Metazoa > Chordata > Mammalia > Perissodactyla > Equidae > Equus > Equus asinus. Next base: position 8,054,156 of record NC_091792.1, read on the forward strand.
TTAGAATCATTTTCATGCCTCTGGTATTTTTTTTAGAAAAAGGTGCCTATCAACTCAGCTATGTTTGGAGTTTCCTATGCAATTAACGGCTTGTGTCTTAGTGACTTCATTTCTATTTCACTAATTTGATATATTAGTTAACATTCAGGAGAGTAATTTCCATTATTTTGGCTTTTAAAATCAAAGCCATTGAGGATTCTGGAATTGATTGGTTTAATAATCTATAACATTTTATTCAAATATAAGACCAAAAATTACCAAGTTTCTATTCAAGAATGATTTCAAGAAATTTGTAAACCTCACTTATTCAGAAGTTCCCTGTTCAATAACATCAACTATTCAGCCCTTTAATCTCTAGAAGCCTCCAGATTAAAAAAGAAAAATTAAGGGGCTGGTCTAGTGGCACAGCCATTAAGTTCGCGGTGGCCTGCGGTTCACCAATTCGGATCCCGGGTGCAGACCCACACACCGCTTGTCAAGCTGTGCTGTGGTAGGCGTCCCACATATAAAGTAGAGGAAGATGGGCACGGATGTTAGCTCAGGGTCAGTCTTCTTCAGCAAAAAAGAGGGGGATTGGCAGTAGATGTGAGCTCAGGGCTAATCTTCCTCAAAAAATAAAAAAATAAAAGTAAAGTCCTCTATTAAAATAAAATTAAATTATTTAAACCATCTTTGTATTTTGCTCTATAAACTAACTACTCTTAGTTTCAAAGCATATTTAATTGGAGAAGAAGTACTATTAGTCTTAGTCTTGTTAAAGTGCTATGGCCTGACCATAAACGATTGCCAGATATTTAGGAACGGGCAACTCTAGCATTGAGATCATTTAGTATAAGTAAAAATAGGTTTACATTTTTAAAAAACGTTTGTGAGGAGATCACTGGAATATAAAATATGGCCATGTCATTCCTAAAATGACTCTGGATCTGAAGATGAAACAAAATATTTACTATTTTTTAAAAAATTAAGGGATGTGTGAAGTATTTTTATAAGGTTCTTAATTAAAAAATGGCATAATAAAAGTTTTAGTCTAAGGAAACTATATATGGTTATATAGAACATTTGCTTATATGAAAGAATTCAGCCAAATCATATTAAAGTAATTGGGTAATGTTCTGCCGCGCCCAGCTGACTTGCAGAAGCTAGAAATAGCACAACATTACGAACACCACTGAGTATTTTAAGTAGTAAGATGTTTCATGAATCAGATAGGTGTGGTACCACTTCCAGTTAAGAGCTGATGACATGGAAACGAAAGATTTTAAGAAACTAGTTCAAAGATTCATATCAACTGCTTGGATTTAAGATGAAAATTGTAGTTCTCCTAGCATTCAAGTTTATAAACTTGCGTGATAAGAGAAACACTAAGCATTCTCAAGGGGTATCTCTCTCTTTCACTGCAGAGCCAAGGAGAAAGCTATTTTCTTAAAAAACAAAAATCAGACTTGGAAAAGAGACAATTAGACTTGGGATTTTTAAATATTTGCAAAGTTCTTTTTTGCATTTTTTGGTTTTGTCATGAAGGAAATCCAGCTTTCCCCAAATCTTGGAACTGTAACGATTCCAACTAACCCCTCTGATCAATTTTACATGGTATTAGCCCGAACTGGGCATTTATCTTTCAGGTCAAAGGTAAATGTCAAGTGTTAACGCTCTGTCCTTCAGCATGAAGAGCCAGAAGTATAAAATATTGAGAAGGGTTAAAATTCTGTGTAACCAAGAGAGGGGGTTTTCACCTTTTCAAAGATTTCTATTGCTGTCGTTTAGCTTAGTATTAATTTTATTTTAAATAACTTTTTCCATTCCTTTATAAAAAGTATAAAATTTGAGTTTAGTAAAAAACAAAATTCAATATATTCTTGGGTAAGTTTGTTTATGACTACACTTTCCTGAATATTTCAGCTGATAGATTTGTGAGTGCTCCCTTGGATCAAAAATGCAGGAAGAGCTGAAGAGCATGTCCTCTGTGCTACAAAGCCATCATATATCTTTGTTAGTTTTGCAAAAAGTAAATATAAAAAACAAAAAGGGGGCCAGGCTGGTAGCCCAGCAGTTAAGTTCGCACATTCCTCTTCTCGGCATCCCGGGGTTCAGTGGTTTGGATCCCGGGTGTGGACAGGTGCAGATGGGTGCGGACGTGGCACGCTTAGCAAAAAGCCATGCTGTGGCAGGCGTCCCACGTATAAAATGGAGGAAGATGGGCACGGATGTTAGCTCAGGGCCAGTTTTCCTCAGCAAAAAGAGGGCTAATCTTCCTCAAAACAAAAACAAAAACCCAAAAACAAACAAACAAACAGATCCATCAAAATTGACTGAAGTGTGATGTCCTTGGATTAGTTTTTTGAGAAAGAACTAGGCTGACTATAGGAAGAATATGAAAAAATGATATTCCGTCTGCACATTTATTGAGCCTCACTGATATTTTTAAAGGCCTTTTCCCCTTGTTTCCAGGTTCACACAAGCTCTTAGTCTCGTTTCTGTATTTCTCACCTCAGTCTTGCCTCAAGTGAACCTCAAGTGAGGCTGAAGCTAAGCAGGTTTATGACCCACCATTTACAGATATTTTAACCATAAGAATGTCATTTCACTTTTCTGTAAGTGAAACACTTCTGCTTATCCCATTCCCCTCAACAAGACTGCCAAGCTAACAGGGTAGATCTTACTACCACCCAAGAATGTGCAGCAGCTTCTCCCGTCATTGTAATCCCATACTTTCTAGCTCATTCTCATCTTTAGCAGCTGTAAAAATAGCTTATGCTTTTATTACAAAGTCTATCCTTGTCTAATCCAGAGCTTCCAGAATCAATGAGTGGGAATTGCAAGGGCAGATCAGGTTATCTAGTGAAGTCAGAAGAGGCCAATTCACAAAACGTATCATAGAATCCAGAAAATTAGGGAACTAGTGATTTATGATACATCCTAGAACAAATGAGAACGACAGCAAAATGTTGTTAGTTCTGAAATATATGGTTCATAAATTTAATTTTACTGTAATTACATTGGTTAAACCAAAAATAACTTTACTGGGCCTGTAAAATTTGGCCAAGATATTCCAACAAGTACTTTTAAACTAATTTCCTAAGCTGAAATGAGAGCAGCATATCCCAGAGCTGAACTGGGTGCATAGAGTGCCAGTGTGAGGTATCACTTTAATAAAGAGCATCTGCCATGAGAACTCATTTAAGAACTTCGGGTCTAACGGGATATTTTCACCCTCCCAAATGAAGCTTTGAAAAATGCAGTAACTAATCATGGAAATGACTCTTGGTCCTGGGAGTCTTATGACTGCTCTCTGCCAAATGCATGGGGACGTCAGAAGAGTTATAGGAATTCCTATCATTTTGTGTGTGTGTGTGTGTGTGTGGTGAAAATGGGACGTCATTTTCCTCCAAACCCAGTAAATCTTGCAAGTTGTGACAAACCATGGTAAATTTATCCAGACTGACTAAGCTTTAAGTTCCATCTTAGCTTACTCTGCTTTTTATTTGTAAAGGTTATGAATGAAGAGCTTCTATTTCTTGAAGACAGACTTAAATACACAATCTTGTATGCTCACACTGCTTCTACATTGGTCAATATACCTCTCAAAAACCACACCAGTCTCTCTCAAGTAAGCGCGCTCTCTATCATTAAAGGCCATTGACCTTTTCAGAGGTATTTCTCTACTGTTCAGGAATATCTTTACATTTCTGTTCACCTTAACTTCATATAATGTGATACAATATTTGATTAGGATACTGCTATAATTCTGAGCAAAGTAGGCTGGGATACAGTAAAAATACTCTATATTCAAAATAGATACCATTGCCACAAGTTATTTTCCCCAATCAAAAACATTCCTTAGTTCAAAATGAAAACAAATGACATTTTGGAGCAGCATTTCTTTCTTTTCTTTCTTTTTTAATTTGAAAACACACAGTGGCAATGGGTTTTTGTCTATTACCCAAACTTTTCTTAAAATTCGAAATTCTTCCCTTCACCTTTGCCACCTGTGTTTTGCTAGATAAACATACTGTAAATAACCACATGTAGGGATGTTAATAAAGAAACCAATGATCCTGTATTACGAGCTATTTCAAAAACAAATAATAGGTCTTTCACACTTAACTTGTCAACTTCTATCAAGATGGCTAGTGTCCCTTTGAGGACACACTGGACTGGGCAGTCACAGTCTCCAGGAGGGACATTTTATGTTATGATTATTGAGATAGTTTGCTTGAGAAGTGTTTAAATAGCTTTGCATAAATATGCTCCTTTTTAAATATGTATTTTACTTTTGTCCAAAACAATCAGTCTACACACTTTTCTTTTACTCACAACGGGCACAATCAAGACACAGTAAAAAATGAGCCAATTTTTCAAAACACTTGTAAACATCCAGGGATAAAAGGATCAGTTTAAATGAGGGAAGACTTTGTCATCACTTAAAACGTTATGTTTAATTAAAAACAAAAATATGTCTCTGAACTCAAAATCTTAAGAGTTTAAACAAAATTAACTTAATGCAAAACCTCCTAATTAATTCATTAATTTATTGAGCGCCTACTATGGAGGCAAAGAACAGCGACTTAAAATAAATAAACCAATTGTTTAAAATTCTTCACAAGTTAAGCGAATACTGTTACCTTAAAAGCTATAAAAATATACTGACTTCAGTTTTGAAGCAAAAATGAATTTATTTTTTGTACTTGGGCAGCTTCTAGCTTTGTTTATGTATGTAGATTGACAAGATTCTATATGTGGGTCTTAACATATACAGATGTGTACCCACTTATCTAAAATAGATGGTTTGGAAAATAGAAATGTTGATGCTAAAATAAAAAACACAGGTCCCCTTAGACTTATGGACTGTTTTAATAGCGAACCTCTGTGCTTGTATCATCTACTTATAGGAAAGAATGGCCAGAAATAGCATAATTTTACTGAGTAACCATCATGGGCCAGGGCTTATACCAGGCATTTCGCAAACATTCTCTCTGGTCAACATGGCCATGCTTTGTTATTGTTATTATTACGGGTTGATTTGTATGAAATTCTCACTTTTTAAGGTACTGAGATATTATTATCTCCACTGAGCATATGACTCAGAGAGGTTTACAGGAGCAGCTGGACTGCAGAGCCGATCAAAGGCTGGGCCGGGCTTCACTCCTCCTGTGTTTGGCATCAAAGCACATGTTCCATCCAAACAGGAAAGATGACCCTGTGGCTTTTTAAATTTGCATTCTCTGTATTTTTAGCTCCCAAATTATGGGGTTGGGGTGGTCAGGGGACATGTGGACAAAAGCCTATGCAGATAGCAAGTTGTGATGTGATCATAACTTTTAGAGAATTCTAGTCTTGTTAGTCACCGCTGGGACATGGCATGACTGGCATCCACTATGCTCCCTTCCTCTATCAATTAAGTATTTATTATTCCTACTATTGTCAAACACTGGTCTAGTACTGTGGATATAGCTGTGGACAAAACAGACAAAACCTCTGCCCCGAAGAAACGTACATTCTCATAGAGGAAGAGAGACAGTAAACAGTACGTAAAATCAGTATTTCAGGTAACAAGAAATACTAGGAGGAACGTAGAGCAGAAGAGGATGGGGGCGCTGGATTTGGAGGGACACATTTTAAAACAGGGTCATCAAGGAAGATCTGAGAGGCTAACATTTGACTAGAGACTAAAAAAGAGAAGAGGCAGCAAGCCATGTGGAGTGTGTATCAGAACCTACCAGGCAGGGAATGACAAGTGCAAAGATCCTGAGGCAGGAACATATCCTGCTTGATAACGTTTCAGGATAGTATGCCTGAGGAATCTTACAGGAGGTGAGGTCAGAGGGTAAAGGAGACATGGCTGGGGGAGGTCCTGATTACGGAGGGCCTTTTAGTCCATTCTAATGGCTTTGGGGGCCACTGGAGAATACAGAGCAGAAACATTACATGATCCGATCTATTTTAAAAGTGTCACTCTGACTACTGTGTTGTGAATAGGCTGTAGGCAGTAACGCGAAGCAGAAGACTGGCTAAGAAGTTATGTCAATAATATAGGCAAAAGATGATGGTATCTTGGACCAGGCTGATGGAAGTGGAGTTAGTGAGAAGTAGTCAATTTCAACCCCCCTCCCCCCCCCCCCCCAATTGTGTGTATTTTGAAGGGACAACCAGTTAGATTTGCTCACAGACTGGATCTGGGGCATAAGTAAATGTCAGGAGACAAAGAAGGCTGAGACGATGACCCTGAATATTCAAGGAACTAGAACACAACACAGACACATCAAATGCAGGTTTCACAGAGGCGTTTGCACACGAATATGTGGGAAAAAAGTTGCAGACATGATATCTAGGAGTAATGCAATTAGATCAAAACATTGCAGCCTGCAAAATAGTGCAATGGAGGTGAAGAGGAGTAAAACAGGAATATTTTCGAGAGGAGCCAGGGGCATCAACGTTTTAAAAGTATAATTTAATCTATAACTTTTGTAACATGAAATATAGAGAGAGTTTTTATATTTGTTTTTAAAGAAAACAATTGAATAGTTTGGGAATGTTCAAACTGAAGCATTATTTTTAAATTGTCTGTTCTAATCTAAAGAGATTATACCAAGCATCGAAATGTATTTGCATATTGCAAATTGTTTTCTTTGGGTACGGAAATACCCATATATACATAATTGGGATAATATGGCTCTAGGAGGGGTGTTAATTTTCCCACAGTAAAACAAATCATAGCAATCCCAATAACTAAATCAGTCTTTTCATACTAAACATGATGCTTATTTTCATATGATGGATTGGCAAATTCTGCTTAACAACATCGGCCAAAGGAAAAATGTTATACTATTACATAGAAAAGAAATAAAGAGAGACTACCTAATTCACTAAGGACAAACATTGTATTCAAATAGTCTGGAAGAAATTTTCTTTAACATAGAATACAATTTTAATGCAAAATAGCCATTAATTGGGGAAATGCACCAGCAGGTGGAATTTCATAAAGGAGTATACTCTAAGACTGAGAACTCCTGGAAGGAAAAGGCAAGCCTTTTTAGCCTCAGCCTGGTCTGCGATGTCCAGCATATAGTAGGTGTTCAATAACTTTTTTAAAAAAACCTAATGAGTCCAAATATTTCAGATAGAGGTCTCTTTGATAGTAATTACATGTGTTGTATGTATCTGAAATTTTCTATATTTGCTCACATATGACTGTAGCTATGTCCTTATGTTTATCTTTTAATGAACATATTATATTATTCCCTGTTTTAGAATTATCTAGATACCAGCCACAAACAAAGAAGGTACGTCATCGTGCGGAATCATCTTTGTCTTTTCTAGACTTGCTCATGGGGGCAAGAGAGATGTGGCCAGTGCCGTCTCAGAACACTTTACATTGTGGGTGCCCATAGAATATTTGTTGCACTAAATTGAATAATGAAAATACTACTATTCCAGATGCAAATAATAAAAATCTTTGACTTCTAGATAGTCTCTTCCATTAAGCTGCTTCATTCAGTAATGCTTTCTCTATTTCTCCTTGTAATATCTTAGTTGTCCATTTAACATATTGGTCTGAAATCAAATGACCTGTAAACTGGTAGAATGGACTAAAAATGCAGAGGACTAAGATTGATTTCTTTGGCTACTTTACTTTAGATTTAATTTCTCCTGAGCACATCAAAAGGATTATAGCAGAAATCCATTCCAGAAAAACAAACAAATAAGGTCAGTTCACTGACTTTCAAGAAGAATCACTACATGATACAGACAAATAATTTCACATAATTTCTAGAGATGTATTTACTGCTAGAAAGTAATACAAACTCAGCAAAGGAGGTAGTATTTCACTAAAGTAACTATTTTATTCTAGTAATTTTGAAATGATATAAAATTCACAGTGCATAAAAACATAACAAATTATGACAACTACTTCATAGAAATGCAAGAGGTCAAATAGTAATTTTAGATATTAAGTTAATTTTAAATAGTAGATACTTTAGAAACATGAACTATATCCCCATAATAATTCTCACTGGGATGCCTTTAAAGAACTACTTTTACAGTCCATCAGTGCTATGATAACATTTTGGATATGCAAGTTAGTGGACACCATTTTTTTCCCCATTGTAATAATATTCTCTAAAACTGCAGTGATTTATTCTTACATTTAAGTTTGAATTAAACGTCTTTCTATAATTATTTTGAACAGTTTATATTATTAACATATATATTGCATTATATATATTACTTTATAATGTATAATTGCACATACTTTAAAAATATGAGATCTCATAAAAATCTATTAATAGTACTGAATTAAAGTGGGGTAGGAAAAAAACCTTACAACTCTGTATTATTGATTTCAATATCTAAATTCTGTAACCTGGGTAAACCTGAGTCACGGGGAAATTAAGCAACTTACTAAGGCAAGTTGGATAAAGGCTGGAACTAGAAAAGAGTGTAGACTCCAGATTCCAACCAGAGTCTAGCTGATATTTTTTTATATCAGCAAGAAAAGTAACAAAGTTATAATCTGAAAAGATAAAGGAGACAACAGGGAGCAATAAAGTATTTTTAAACTTGCACATAACTTTAAGTTTAGCAGCTTATTAAACTGGACCATTGTATTAGGTAATGGGAATAACAGACATTAAAAAACAACGTTTTACACTCAATATATATGCAACTATATTATAATGTAAATTAGATCTGACTATGAGATTTTTGACTATACAAGTTGGGAGTCTGATTACCTCTTATTTTTAACTTCCACATAAAGTAATGTCTATGAATGGTAAATGTTACATTTTAAAACTCTGAATTACTAAAATGAATTAAAAGTTAAAAATCTAAGATTTAGAAACTGATGGCAAGAATCTTACAAGATACATATTTTTAGAATTTATGCAGTATTTAATAAAATAATGCTACCTTATTTGCTGTGGAATTTTCTAAAAGTGCATACAGAGTTTTGCAAACTTGCTAAAAAAGCCATTTATAGAAACTTTGAACTGAGGAAGTTTGTTCATCTAGAATGAACCTATGTTCCTCTAAAGATAAAATGAGTAGTTACATGTTTTTGTTGGTTGGTTTCATTTGTTTCATTTTGATTTTGGACTTTGTTTTAAGCTGGGGTTGGCAACAGTTTTGACCCTGTATTTTACCAGCCCCGCTGCAAGCCTGAGGCTATCACTGACAAATGTAAGAGGCAAACCTAGCAGGAGGCAAAGAGTAAAAAGAGAAACAGAGTGAGTATTGAGGTAAAGTAAAGGAATGTGAAAAAGGAAGAGAAAGAGAAAACGAAGTAACTTTTACACTGGTGGTAGAGGGGAATCAATCCTGTACCAGTCCTACATGTCACTGATCCTGATTTAAAAGTTAAAAGACCAATGGGTAGATACACATATGCAGACAAAAATTTTTCTAAATACCTTTTTAAAAGTCAAATTTTGGATTAGAAACCCTGAAAGAAGTTAGTGTACGCTGCACTACAGGTCTTCTAAGATCCTTTTAACCTAACGGAATGACAGAATTATCAAAGGTCCTTAAATAAAATACCCAGGAGTTTCTTGATTTGCAGATTCCCTTGAAGTAAGAAATGCCTGCAGGACAAGCACTCAGTTACACACCGCATGTGGAACTGAAGAAGACTGGCACCATGCGATTGTCTGTCCCAAGGACTCCTACACAGAAGTGCAGATTTTCATTGAAAACAGAATTTGAGAATCTTCAAATCTGCGTATTTAGTGATCACACTCTCCACTAATGTACAGATTTACAAAAGACAGAAAGCTCATTAATCAAGTGATTCTGTAGATGAGCTGAGACGATGATATCCAGGTGGCATGAAACATCAGCCCCATTCAGGTAACAGGGGTGGCAGCACCTATGCCCTTAATTGGGCCTTTTGCAAACATGCAGCTTCCTTACCATCATGTACTTGTCAGCAAAAGGAAAAAGATAAACAAGACTGAAGTCCCCACACACAGTCAATCTTATAGCAATGCACTTCTGTTTGCTGTACAGGGCTCCATTGGCTTAGGCCTGTAAGAAAGATGAAATGCGGCAAGAGATCCAATCAGCTGCTGAGCGGTGAGCTGAAGTGAGATTGTGGAAGCAGGATGAGTGACAGAGATGACATAAAGGCAGACAGGAGGACAACTTTGACAAGTGTTGCACAACTTGGAATTCTGGGAAAGAGTAGAAAATGGACCAAACCGATGCACTCCCATCAGGAAGACGGAGCTGGCTCTGAGCAACGATGCTGGACAGGGTATGAGGCGGAGAGGCGCTGTGGCAAACAGCGACAGGTCCTGCGAACTGGGGCTACAGCCACAAACTAAAAGGACAGTCTTCAAATGTATACAGTGCCCAAAGGACCATTGCTTTGGGGCCACCCACGCTCAGAGAGCAGCACTGTTAGTACTGCCATCTACTAATTCAAGGCTACTGACGGCAGCTGTTCTGTAACACCTGAAATTAATCAAAGTAATGCTTTACTACAAATGGATTCAAAACGGAATGACTATTTCAACAATTTTAGACCTAAAAAAATTCATATTTTGAAAACGCCAGTGAATTCTAATAGGAATTTTTTCTTTTTTGATTGTACAATAGGCTATTTTTTATCTCAGTTGCTTCTGTGGAAATAACTATGCTTCATTAAGACTCCCATTTGTTTTTAAACTATAGTATCTTTCCACTACACTGAGTTTGTGGCTGAATTTACTGACATAGCATTAGAGATGATATTTGGTTTTTGAATACAGAACAAAATTAGGAAGTTGCTCAAAAGTTCAACATTAGGAAGTCAATACATTGCCTTGGAGAAAGAAAACAACAAACTCTAGAAGCTTTTTAAAACGAAGAGTTGGAAAACAATGCAAGTCCCTCAGGATGACCGTGAGCTTGGGAAGGAAAATGTTGTGATTGTAACTAAATGCTGAAAGTTTTTAAGAAGAAGAAAATAAAAGGACTTTTAGACATAAAATACATTTATCTTGGGTCTCAGTTTTTCATTAAGTTTTTCTGATATCTACTGAACTAAATAAGAGAAATGGCCTAAATTATAGCATAAAAGATTCATATAAAGCATAAAGAAGAATGTTTGACTCCAAGTTGTTGAAAGCTCTTAAATAGGACTAGTTCACAAAGAGGAGATGTTCAGGGAAACAGTAGGCATTCAGTAAATATTTGCTTAATTGAATGAAGAAACTGAGATAACCTAGATACAATTCAAGAGTAATGCATAGATTGGGGCTTCATGAAAACCAAAGGCTGTTCTGAATGGAAACTAACAAGCAGAGCTCAAGGAAAATGGATCTTCTCCAAATCCTGGCTCTCTAGGTACTCCAGGTTCCCCCGAATGTGAGGACCATTAACCTATGACACTTCTGCATTCCTCCTCTTTTGAGAACAGCTGGCCTTTCTACCTTTTTCCTTCACAAGAGGCCAGAAAAAGGTACTCTACTGTTGGTTCACCTCAGTTCCTCCTTTGGCCATGTCACCAGGATGTGTTAATTTTTCTCTCTCTGTTTCTTTACAGCGGAAAGGATGTAGAAGCTGTTACTGCCTGATTGGTCCTTGGGGATGGGACAGAATGTGCACTGCACTAGCACGAGAAGCATGTGAGATGGCATTCAAGGGATCATGTCTCACCATGAAACAACGTAAGTCTAGGTGTTGGTTTAGGTGGGACGGCCAGCAGGAATGGGCGGAGCATGTGGCTGCACACAGGCGTGCACTATGGGAACATGCCTTTAAGAGTCTGTTGCAAAGTGTGGTGTTTCACCCTGATAATAGGGTTATATACAGAAGGCATAGGAGTGGAAAGTGTATGCGTGGAAGACAGGCAGTTTTGTAGAGAGGGCATGGTTCTGGTCAGGTTCTATCACTGACGGTCTTTGTGAGTTCCTAGATATATAGGTAAACTTAGCTTCTAAGGGAGCTGGACAATAAACACATCCCTAACCAATCTACCTAGAGCTGCAGCAACCTCTGAAGTAAAAAGAAGACAGCAGTCATTCAAATGTGGAAATTTATTAGGGCCTGTGCACTGATTAATGGAGAAATTCCCATACAAGCATATCGCCAGAATAATACGTATGTGGAAAACATTTATGACAGTTTCATGTACCATTTGTCTCACAGTCAGAACAGTGCTCTGGGGGATCTCTCCTGATGTTCAATATTAAGAAGGTTAGCCACCAAAAGGCTGTATGGATCTTAAAGAGAACACCAACGAGCCCTAATGTGTTCTATCTAGGACTCTGTGACCATATCCACACTAGTAAATTTGAGCAGAAACTTAATTTATTCATTGAGTTCAAGGAAATAAACCAAAGCACTTTGGGCTCAGTTCTTTTGATCTCAAAATTATGCTTAATTTCTCTGACATTTGATGTGTATAGGCTCAGCATAACTATAAAGACAAATACTGTCTCAATTTGTGAAATCCCAGAGCCAAGATGAAACCTATATCATCATTGTGATTTGAAGAAGGGACTGTTTTCTGAGAACTGCTTATACAACTTCATTTCACCAAAAACATATAAACTATAAGGTATGACTGACAGGGACTGTGTTTATACACTGATATTTACATAGGTTAACAGCAATCACCCTACAACAATACTCAGTATAATGAAGAGTCACATTCAGATGAGAAAGACCACTTATGAGAACTCTGCTTGTGAGCACCAACGAATAAACATTTTCCTTGGAGCACGAACCGCACACAGTAAGGTGTTGGTAGTATCCTAACTAACTGTATTCAATTATTTAAGGATTCAGTCTCTCCAGTGGATAATGCACAGGTTATTTCCTCCTTCTGATTGTTGCTCAAGGAAAGGATGTAAAAAATCATATAAACATTTTGCTTGGCTGAAATGGCTAATGAACCCAAAATATAAAGATGATGCTTTCTGAATCACTGGGAAAGCTAAATGGCACATCTGCTCCTTTGGTTAAAAAAAGGATTCTCTTTACCTAATACGGCTGGCATCAATGATTCAAAAAATTACTTCAGTTTAGCTCAGGGGCAAGAATGAGATGAACAGACCTACTGAATAACATCCTTGACACAGCTATGCACCTTCCCGTTGTGAAAAATAATGACTGACTACCTCTAGCTAGTCATATAAACAGGGAACACTTTAACAGTGTTGGCTGTTCCACTCAACCAAGAGGAAAATATCAGCAGAGGTGACTGGCAACTTGTGGTCTCTAGCCATTTTTATTTCCTAAATTGCCTATATGTTTCCTTGATCTGAGAAATTCCCCATTCTTTATTCTATAACCTGAATATAATTTTTCAAGACTGTATTGTACTAATACCACCTACAGAATTAAAGCCTACGTGATAATATTAGGAAAATAATCTTTCCAGATAGGGTTTAAGCACTGATGGATCATTTCTCTGAATTTATTTTAAACTTCTTTTCCTTTAATACCTCTGTTTTAAATATCTCTATTGCTACCATCCCTTTTTGGAATGGCTTCTAGACAAGTGGCCTGTAGAAACTGTAGTTATGTGCAATGAATTACAAAAATGAGAATAGAAAACTGCAAAGCAATTGAAGCGAAATTAATACTTCTAAAATAGCAAGAGCCCAAAAAGAAGTAAGCTAACTGCAAACGTGTGTTTAGTGTGCGTGAGCAGAGGCACTAAGACGACGTCAGTAGAAACGCTGGCAATGACTTGTGTGCAGCTAAAAGAACTCGGGCAACGGAACTGAATGGAGGGCAAGTATATATTAGGAAAGCACTTGAAAACCAGGATAAAAAGGCTGCCAAAGGGGCTGGCACAGTGGTTAAATTGGCCTGCTCTGCTTCTGTGGCCCATGGTTTGCAGGTTTGGATCCCAGGTGCGGACCTAGCACCACTCATCAAGCCACACTCTGGCAGCGTCCCACATAAAATAGAGGAAGATTGGCACAGACGTTAGCTCAGGACCAATCTTCCTCACCCCACCCCCCAAAAACGGCTGCCAAATGTGAAATTCCATTGACACCCACTCAAGACCATTCCAAGTTTAAAAAAAAAAAAGCCTATTTACATATTCCATTCTTGAATATAAATTGTTTTCTGGAAGGTTTCATGAATGTATGTAATACATTTTTATATTTCCTTTTGATACTATGTTTCTAAACAGTCCTTACTAGTTTAAAAGCACAATGTGCTGGAATATACCACACACTGTCTATAATTTAAAAACAGAAAATGTGAAAAAAATTGACAAAATCAATACATATAACCAAAACAATAATGTACTTGCAAAAAGAAAATTATTTTTGTGTCCTAGTTCCTAAACTCATTAGTCATGTGCAACAAATAGATATTTTTTTCTGATATATATGGAAATCTCAGTTACAATTTTCTGTTCCCGGCTTAATCATACCTTTCACATCTTCATCCTCAATTGTTGTATTTGAACTCTCTGTTGACTCCTGTTGAGAAGAAAACGCACTTTAAGTTGCAAACAATGAATAGTTTGACTGATTTTCTTCTTAGAAAATTGGCAAGTGATGTATATATCATGCAAAATTCTTCAGCAGGCTGTGTGCATATGCTGACATGCAAATGGACAAATACATTATGTGGTTTTAACAGAAATAAAATGCCAAATGCTGCAAACATTGAAAAAAGGGAGTACTCTGGCTGTCTAATCTCTGAAGCAGGATAAATCTAGGTGATTTGGAGAAGCAGCTGAAGTATGCAAATTATTTTAAGAACTGGGTAAAGATGTGTTTGTGTTACAGTGCCCCATAAGGTGTGCTTTTTCTATGTATTGATGAAAAAGTGAATATATTAGCCTAATGACTTTGAATCTTAAAATAGAACAATTTTAATTCCCAATTAATGAGTAAAATAGTCCCTTCTTTGTGTAAGTCACTATATTAAGCACTGAATTCACAGCCCATTTGTCTGCCTTATTTGTTTGTAAAGAGAGAAAGCATTTCACCACATGGTTTGATGAAGAAGCTGAGGGTACTAAGCTGAGATATGCTAAAAGTGCCTTTAAGAAGAACTTCCATGTTTGTGGTCAGCACAATGGAATTATAATGAATAATTTCCTTTCAAGGACAATCATATTCTTTTCATTAATTTCTATATTAGAAACTGGCTGTTCCTGATACGAAACCTGCTCCCATAATGAAAAGATAAAGCTATTTCTCTGTAAAACTATAAACGAAGTTGAAAATTAATAAGCACACTTAAAAGGACACTGTAACTGCCAGTAATAAAATACATTCCTTAAAATGATTCAATAAATTTTTCCACTAATAATGTACTAATAAAATATTTTCTAGCAAAGAAATTTAGTAATATTCATAAGAAAAACACAATTTTCTACTTGAAATGATTAAAGGATAGAGCTGAAAAAAGTTGGAAACAAACTTCTAATCAATAGCTACGTGCTCAGTGATGAAAAACAGATTTTGGAAAACGATGCAAACGCCAGTCAGTGTCCTTTTAGAGATTCAGTATTCAAAGAAGCAATCAATTTATATAAACATCATATGTAATATTTAAACCAAAGGGACAGACTGATTAATTAAAGATGTATCCAGAGTCTCCATACACACAAAACCAAAGCAAAGAGTCTTCATGCGTTTCTTAACGTGCCCTAGTGTTCAACTGAAACTCGAGATGAAGGTAAACCCATGCACTGTAAAAAAACTACTTCATGTAAGCAGGGAATATCATGCAGCAACTCTTACAAATGACATAGCTAGAGCTAGTGAAGCGTCCACTCCAGCTGCTATGCTTGGTCTTTCATTTGCTAATGATGTTGGAAAACATTGTTCTCATATGTGATGCTCCTGACTACCTCATGTCTTTTAGGGACTTAGAACACTTTAAGTATCATGACTATAAAATACATCTCATAATAAAGAAAGAACACTTCATGTTTTTTACTTCAATGATTTTAGTATCGATCAACGAAATGTTAAGCCAGAGGAAATGTGTTTTCTAAGCCTTAAACATTGTTGATAAAAATGAGGAGAAGACCCATGACTACATTTAATATTTGAGAAAAGTATAAGAAGTATTTTTTCCTCCCCTTAGAGATATAATACTGTATGACAAGTAATAAACTGGGAACATGGTGTACATTCAGAAAATGTCTCCTTTCATCCTATAGACGTGTATGCAAGTACTGTTATTTAGTTAACATGCTATGCGAACAATTTACAACAGATAGGAAACATCACAGTCTTCCTACAGTGTAAGTGGTTAAACGTCTGCTACTGAAGGCATATAACTCAACAAAAACAAACATATTTCACAAGACGTGAAACAGCCTGATTCTCCCCAAATTCACACCAAACAACATCAACAAGAAATTAAAAGAAAAAAACACTATGACAAAAGAATAAATAAAAGCAACATTTAAACAAATACCTATGAGCTCAAATTGATTTTTTTGAAGACAGTGGAATGATATAGCAAGAAATTCTAAAATTTCATGCAGAATACATCTACAGTACAATGCACAGACAGGCATGGGAAAAAAAAGACCAGATGGAATTGCTTAAGATACACAGTCATCTTGACATGAAGACTTTATTTAACCCGACTTTTATTGACTAACGGTATAATTCATTTCTCTTTCAAGATGTCATTCATTTTTGTTTTGAAAAAAATATGTGTACAGTTCTAGATAAATTAGGCCCAAAAGAAAGTGTGGCAGAAAAAGGGTGAGGAATTTCTTTCCTATTTTTAGATAGTGAATTAATTTTGCTTGCATATTTGATGAGATGTGTAATCTTGTTAAAGCAAGATGATGTCGATTCTTTCTGAATACCTTGTTTCCATCAGGGTTGTGGATTACAGTAGTTTGGGGCTCCTGAGTGAGAACAAAATAGAGAAAGAAACAGGTCGCATTGGTAAGTACATTCTTACTAGTGTGAGGGACAGAGCAGAGTGAGCCAGCTGACAAAACTAAATAGTGACAAGAGCTTAAGCGATGTTAACTACTGTCAGAGGTCGCAGCTGACAAGATCTCTGATGAAAGATCTCCCTGGTGCACCCATGAGAGAGGACACCTCAGCACCCAGCAGCAGCATGCAAAGACCTTATTCGTGATCAGCACACAGACAAGGCTTTGAAGTTTGGAGACCTAAAGAGGCACTCACTGTTTCACAGAGTCCTGTACCAGACAGAGCTTTCCTTTCTTCTTTAATAAGTAGCCTGTTAATATCTGCCCCATGGGAAACTAGCCAAGGACACTGGAGACTGGAACTCTTTGAGATAATCTCAAATTCTTGTGAAGATATTTTTCAGCTGTAGTGCTTTGAGAATTGATTATGGTGTCATCACTATAGTTAATACACAGATAAATACCCCTGGAAAATCTACAACCATTGGACCACGCTTAAAAAAGGGGTTATCCTAAAGAATCTATTTCAAAGGTCCATAAGAAAGTCTAAGGAACGTTTAAAAAGTTCATTTAAAGGGTTCTAGAACTAATTGTATAATCACCATAATTTGAGATATAGTTCCTGTTAAATTCTGTGTTAATTCATAGATAAAAGAAATTTCTGCTTCATGGACTATATATACAGAAAATTTCCTTGTAAAGTCATGCTTTTCCATGAAGAAAATATTATTCCTCCTATTGCTTTCTACTAGAAAATTGAAGAAATATTCCCACATGGAAAATAACACTCTAACTGATTTAAAAAACGATTCAGTGTCCATACGTTAAGGGCATGCTTGGCACTTTCATTACATGATGTCTCAGTAACCGGGTGTTACTACAACCGCAAGTGCCTTCCCTGCTCTCGGATCTCCTCTCCACCACAGTTTATGCTGCTGTACTTAGAGAACATATTCACTGCTTCCTTTCTTCCTTTTCCCGGCTAGAGGTGTGATCAACACTCTTTTTTACTAATAGGTAACTTGCTATCTTGGTGTATCCTTCCTTTAAATGTTTTTAATTTGAGCCTTCGGTCAACCCAAGTGAAATAATCCCCTAACATTTTCAATTTATTTGAAATAACAGTACCAAGCACAGCAGAAAATCAGAAACATTTATGAAAATCAAATCAAAATATGGAATAGTTTGGGGGAAATATTATGGAACTCAGAGCACTGAATGCCAGTATTCAAATCTCAAATTTTAACAACACTGTCTCAAAGTGTTAAACTGATTTAGTTGTGAATGGTGTGAATTTGATTGAAATGACAAAACTATTTTCCATTGATAACACAAAGCTCTCAGATATGCAATTTCATTCTCTGGATTAAAGTGAAACAGTGATAATTTAATTTAAAACACAACAAACAAAAAGCCTTAAATTATCTAGTACCTCTTTATCTCAGAAGGTGAGGTCTTACAAAGCCCTGCTGTCTTTTAATAAGAGGAAAATGAGGACTCTGAATAAGGTCTACATTTACAGTTGTCTAGCAATCATCCCCTTAGCTCTCCTTGATGTCAACATTGCATCATGAAAGGAAGAAACCATTGTCTGCATAATCTAGAGCTATCATCAGAAGAAGAGCTAAGAGCCACGAAAGCGCATTCTACTGCATTTCTAAGGCAGCATGCAACGATGTCAACTACAGAGACCACAGCTATCAATACAATGCTCAACAATGAAATGAGGTCATCTTATGTTAGAAACACACTGCTTGACAACTACCTTAACAAAAAGAAAACAAAAAAAAGAACGTTTTTCATCTTAGAGAAAGCAAAAACAAAAACAAAACCCAACAAAAGAAAATATTTATATATATGTATCTATATAGTGAAAGCAAATGAGAGAAACAACAGAAAACAGTAAAGAACTTAAGAAGGGTTACAAAGAGTCCAGGTATACCAGCGCCGGGGTAGGAATATTTTCTTTGGGGCTGGTTACCACGTTGGCTTTGTTGTTTATCTGTAGGTATGCAGAAAATAGAAACAGAGATGCCTTAAACCCCTGGGTAGCCAATGTCTCTATATGCAGCATGTCTACATGGAGATATAGACATGAAAATAAAGAGCCACTGAAGACGAACATGAAAGACACTGTGAGGACTGACAGGAATGATGATCAGGTCTAGTCTCCGATGGTCACACACAGGCTAGTGTCTGTGATGATGGAATGATAAAACAGACTTGGCTGCTTTGGCTGTGCCACCTTAGCAAACAAAGAGCTGCTTCAATGGAGCTCAAATCAAGTTTCAGAGTATGAAATAACAGAAACATTTTCATACTCTTCAAGTTGGATTCTGCTTCCCAGCTTCAAACTGTTCACTGTTAGGAATACATTCCTTTTTTCATTTTATTCTTGAGCCTGAAGTCACACATACACTGTCTTTCTCTGGGGAACCATCATCACTTTGTTTAGTAGGCATCCAATTAAAAAACTCATCTTCTGATGAAATTCAGGATTTATATTTTTTAAAAAATGATAACTCTTGGTCGCCTTTAAAAAACACATCTTCAATTACAAATGGGCAAATACTCAATGTAAAAAGACTTTATTTTTCAACGTTGTTTGAGAGGAAAACTACATATTTTCTGTCAAAGTGTTACTGCTATTGTTGAAGACTATATTTGGTAATATCACTCCTCTGCTTTAACATAATTGGGTTTGAACTTAAAGAAGAGATCATTGTCACTACGGAAGCCACATTGTGAAAGCAATTCAGAGGGTCAATAATTATCGTAACGGGCCCACAGAGAAGACTCTTTGTAGACAAGTGGCAACTTGAAATGACAGCTGAGTTTGGGCACTAAAGAATCAAAAACTAAAAAGTAATAATCAACATTCACGTAAACTCATGCATGACAACTTACATATGGTTCTCAAACAAATATAAATTAACATTCATTTTCTTGCACTATATTATCTAGGTATTTTCTTTACATATTATTATCTAAACGAATACACCCTATAATTTTACTATAAATGTACTTAAGGACTTAAAGAGAAAAAGACACTGCATAAAATAAACGAATAGCAAATGAGTATTTACAAGCAATTACACGAATTTAATTGTTTGGACTCTATGAGAATTTTTTTAATTCCATATTTTATACCTATAGATCATATTCACACTAGCACTACGTGGAAGATAGGAGGTTAAAGATATTAATTTAGGTATGTAATATTTTGCTTTTCTATTCATTCACATTTGTGTGATTATTTGGTATCAATATTATTTAAATAAGCTCTAACACTGTGCTCTGTGACATGCAGGAAAAGAGAGAAAACTTTTAGTATCCTTTACTGGAAAACTCTTTAAATGTTAAGCCATCAATCTATATTTTGCAGATAGTTTGTTTACAGTTTTTCTTTAAATATAAGTTCACAGAATATAACACAAAATTTGTGCAACAGCCAAAAAGATAAGAGATAATGGAGTCTATTAAAGAGGGATCAAAATTCAGTATTTATGTTAGTATAAAATACATGAGAAAAGAGGCGGGATGCAGACACAAATAATTTCCTATCAGAAAGAATGCTTGGCAAAACACAGCTGACTTCTTATCACATGATCAGAGGTACTGATGATTAAAGCACCACATGGATTCAATATGCTATATTCAGTTTATATCAGTGGATGCAAAGAATGAAAGAGAAATATACTGAGAGATTTTTATTTCTGTTTTGAGACAAGAGGCTTGATTTCTTTCTAGGATATGGTTGCCAAGAGCTGCTTTGTTTTAGTGAAAATGTCCCACAGGCACACCTATGCACACATACGTATCTGCAATAGAACGCACACACACACAACACACACCCATACACATGTTCACACATACGATACACAGCACACACACAGCATCAGGTCTTCCAACTGAAAGCCATTCTGTCTCGATGAGCCATCCTTTATTGCCAGGCGTGGCAAATGTGAGTTACACAAGTATGTGCCTCAACCACATATTTAGTTGTGCACATTTAGTTGTATTTAAATGTGCAGTTAAAAAATTTTTGTTAATGTAAAGACTAGCTTAATGATTCTTTTTTGCTATGGGAAATCTTTTGAAGGTTTTTGTAATATTAATTAACTGAAAAATAACAGGAGAAATTTCCAAGTAAAAGGCTAGGAAGACTTCCTTTTAAAGATTCAAATACCAAGAATGGGTTCAACTATAGCTGTCTTTTAAACATACAAGAACTCTGGCACTTTTGTCTGTGAAATGTAGTTATTTTATATTATGGAAGCCGAGTATTTTTCTTAAAGAGTAAAAAAAAAAAAAAATGAATCAAGCAGATCTTCAGATGCTGCACTGACTTATTCTCATGACACATGGGCGAGATATTCCTATTTGACGTTAGTAAATATTTCCTCTAAACATACTTAACTAGGATGGTCCATTGTAAGAACACTTTCACACTATTTATAAACTCCATGGTAGGTGTATTATGGTGTATCTGAACTAAGAAGCACTCCTATTTTAGTAATCATGATCATCATTTAAAAATAATTCTACAGTGTTTCTTCACTTATCAATAAATAGACATTAATTATATCATGGTCTCTTCAGGTTCAAGAGGAAATTGGACTTTCTCCTTGTAAAAGATAATATCATATGGATGAAGGTATAAACTTTTCACATATTTAAAAAATTCAATTTCAAAGAAAAACTGTTCTAAGTGAACATGAGTGCTGTGTTTTGATAGTTAATTAACACTGACCTGTAACGGTCCTACACTCTTTCCACTTACACTAACTTAGGTACACAAGATCGTTTTATTCCTAAGTGTGAATTTTCACAGGAGGAGAAATCTGGGAGATAGAAATCCTCACCATCATTTGAACACTCGAACTGGACTTCCTTTTCTGAATTGACCAGTCAGAGAGAAAGGAAAAGAAAAACACATGCCCGGTTGAATTTTGAAAGTATCAAAGCATGGAGCACAGAATAATTTTGTCTTTAAAGAGGAGTTATAAGTTGACTAGAAGAAAATAGCTCTGGAAATGTTTCTTTCTATATCAGGAGACTAGTGACAATAAATCTCTCAATAGGAGCTGTGAGCCCTGCATCCCTGAACGGTACAGAAAAACATAGGAGAATAAAACATTTGGAAAATCTAAAATATCACATTTCCACCAATGTAACATTGGGAAAAAGGCAGACATTGACAGTCATTACTGAAATTTAAACTGGATACACTAAGCAGAAGGAAGACAATATCACAGGTCGAGGAAGGCAATTGGTCAACGGCAAGTGCCCTCCTAAGGGATCACAATGGCATGGTCACCAAAGCTCCAGAAATTCCCCAAATCACACACAGACAGGTGGTGAAGAAATGGCTGGGCACGAACATAAGAAGTGACAAATGGTTTTCTATGCTATATTTTCAAAATGAATTGACCACCCGACTTTGGGTCAAGTTCAAATGTTAGAATATTAACTAATTCCCAAGAATGTTGAAGTGTTCATATGGAATGTAGGCATCTGCCATTGGAAGAGAAAGAAAAAGATTAAAGAAATAAAACATTTAGTAATAATCTGGAAAGATAAGCAATGCAAATATAAGATTACATTCAATCAAAGGTAAATTCTCATGAAACAAAATAGAATCAGTAGAAAATGAGTTGTATTATTTTGTTTAGAAGTCCAAGAAAGTCAAAATATCCTGCTGTTATCTTTCTTGGAAAATTTTTCTAGTATTTGTTCAGACTATACATCTTGAGTATGTCTCTCAATACCTTATGATAGAAGCACAGGAACAATTAAGACCTTTATAAAAACTGCCCAAACAGAGAGATTTAGTCATTTGACGTTCGATTTCCCATACCAAATGATTTCATTTTTTTCCAGGCTATATATGTCAGCAGGCTTCAAAGAATACAGCATAACTGTTTGGAAAAGCATTTGGTTTTCACAGATGTTCAGGTCACCATGATATTCTGGGATTATAGTAAAGCAGAGAGGATTTAGACATTCAGTTTCTATAGCAACTCAATATAAAAGTAATATTTTGTCATGATTATTTAATATATAATAAAATAGAAAAAATACAGCTTCTCTTGGTATAAATGTTCGTCATCTTTGCATATTAAATTATTTTATTCTTCAACCTGCATCCTTTATCAGGAACTATAAAAAATACAAGCTGCAGAGACTTAGGACTTATATTTAACATTTTAAAATTATCCAGCATCTGAAAGTCAGAAGTGATTTCAGGAGCACCTGTTTAACTTACCTTTACTCCATCTGGTTTCTTCAACAAACTCTTGGCTGCTGCAAAGTGAGAGTAAAATCAGTTTAGTGAGTTATCCACAGAAACCCACAGCCAGGCAACAAAACAAGGGCATTGTTTCCTTCTACCACCTTTACTGAGTAATGGCCAACATACGCCAAGTTATCAAGGTCACACTGATGAGCGCGAGCTTACAGGACATTGAAACACAGTATCACTTTTCTTGGTTTTGCCACATCAAATTTAGAACTAAATACTTATTTAGTTCATTGCATATAATTGAACACTTTGCAAGTTATGTTATTGGACTTTATTTCACTGTTGGTTGCGAAAAGGATACTGGAACTTTAACTGGACTATGCTTTTGTAATCCAGAAAGTTGATTTCAGTCTTCAGACATCAGCTTACAGATCGTATTACATGTTCATTCACACCACAAGTAGGGTGACCATGTCAGTTCTGCCACGTAAGCCCTCTTTCTAGAGGTTTAAAACTCATTTGTGAAAATTTGCCCTGGCTAAATAACATCTTTTTAAAAAATATATATTTGAAATTAGATTTCATTTTCATAAAAAATATTAACTATATTGAAAATGAAATGGTATATTATTGACCCAGAGCAAATTTTTCAAATGCTTAGCATATGACCTTTTAAAAAAAGGCATTACGTATTCTTTTATACTTCAAAATCAGAATAGAAAGGCTTCATAAACAAAAGCCTTTTACGTTGAAAAATTAAAAATCATAAAATTTGGGGCTGGCCTGGTGGCGCAGCGGTTAAGTTCGCACGTTCCGCTTCTTGGCAGCCCAGGGTTCGCCGGTTCAGATCCCGGGTGTGGACATGGTGCTGCTTGGCACGCCATGCTGCGGGAGGCGTCCCACATATAGAGGAAGCTGGGCACTGATGTTAGCTCAGGGCCAGGCTTCCTCAGCAAAAAGAGGAGGATTGGCAGTAGTTAGCTCAGGGCTAATCTTCCTCCAAAAAAAAAAAAAAAAAAAAATCAAAAATTTGACGTGAGGTATCAAACAAAATGAAATCTTTAACTAAATCAGAGAACTGAAGTATATGGTCTTTTATGAAGCTTCAATTTCTTGGAGGGGCACTTTTAGCATTCTTTCTGTTACTGGACTTTGTGAGTTTATTAAAAGGTAAAGTCATCCTTTCAGAAAATTTACTTTGAATGGGTACATACATAGTGAACAAATTATATAACCATCAGTGACAATTAGTACACCAAGTGTGGAACATTCACTAATATGCAGGACAAAGCACACACACATGCTTCCCTTCAATGTTAATGAACTGTATACAGAATTATTTAAGTAAATCAGAACAGCATTTGGCGTCTGAAATGGAAATAACTGGCTATAAGAGAACTGCATGAACATGTAATTTCCTGACATCCATTTGATTTGGGACATTATTTCGATATCACTTTGGTATAATTTTAAATTATTATTTATTTTTAACATACAAAAATGTTAATTTTATTTAGTCTTTAGCAACAAAGCTATTAATTTATTATTAATTGAAATTGTAAGAAATAGTTGCCTTAGCTATACTACTGGTTGCCTGGGGCTGAAAAGCAGTATTAGGTCAGTCCTGCGGCAGTTAATAGGTTAGAAAGCGAACTGAGAATAACTGGAATTGCAACAGCAAGCAAAGAGAAGACGATGATTCGGGGTAAGCAGGGATTTGCCTGGGAGATGCAGAAACGTCCCTTTTGGTTACTATTTACCTTACCTCACAAGAAATACATTCCACATACAGGGAGAAAAGAAAAAATAAAAACAACTTTATAACCATATACTTATGGACAAATTACTTTAAAGAACATGTTTGGCAATGAAACAGAATGAATAAAATACTCAAAACTAAAATGCAATATCAAGTATAAGATGTAACTGGGTCAAATGTTATTCAGTTGGTTTTGAAATGATGGATTAAAAAAAAAGTTTGCTTTTCATGCTAAGACATTCAGAAACAATATAAAATCCACATATTAGTCATGAGTTTTTAGTTTACACGATGATGAAAAGGAAAATGAGGTAAACAAAAAGCTTCTATATATGGGTGCATTTATTAACAAAGGCCCAATTATGCTTAAGAGTGTCTTTAACACTTTAACAAAACACATAATCTTAATTCTGGAGATTTTCTTTTCAAGTTAATTTGTTAATAACAATACAGACATAAATTTTATATATAAATCATCCTAACTTTTAGTGATTCACTAATTATTGGGCCACAGTGAAATATTTATTTGAATATAGTATATATATTTAATAAGATGACATTGAACTCACCCATATAAATGTCAACTATATTAATCAAATGTTCATAAAACAGGTAACTTGACAAAGGCAGTAACAGTTTTATTACACTAAACAAACTGGACAAAATACATACAATTGACTAACACAATCCCTCAATTTGCAGCATTACTCATTGTATTATTATTGTTGTTGAACAGCTCAGCGGAAGCCTTTGGAAAGCTGCCTATGGCTTCACATTATCTATAACTAAACACAACGGGGGACAGGAGGTGACCATTTAATACAATCGTAAACAATATCTAGAAATTGGCTGACAAGTTTGAAGAACATCTGATGATGAAACGGCTCATCACCTCCAATCACTACGATACCCTGGGTAAGTATGCAGCAGGAATAAAGACCTGAAGAAATCGCTGGATAATTAGATGCTGCTCATCACTCTCAGGAAGCGGTAAGCAAGGTAAAATAGTAGTATTTCTGGCACAATCTTTGGACAATTGTTCCAAGTCTAATCAGCCAAACACTAAGTTTAGTAAGCGCAGCTTTCTCACTGCTTCAGTCGCTCCCCGTACACAAGACTGACTGGCATTTACCAACATTTTATTTTTGGAAACCTGGTCCTTTGAGATAATCTATCAAAGAAGGGGCTCCAAAACTCAAATAATTTATGTAAATAATGTACACTTTATGTCAATTTTGGAGAGTCACTCCTACAATAAAGAAATGCTTTACCTTCTTTTAGCCTGTTAACTAACAAACTTATTTTTACCATGGAATCATTTCGAGGAATGTTTATTATCCTATGATATTACTGTGGGTAGATCCTCTGTAAATTCCTGAGTTTAGATACCTTTGAAAGTTGTAACCATTCTCATAGCGTGCCAAGATACTACTGTCCTTTTGAAAGAACTTAGGCCTAACAGAACTGGGTTCCTCAATAAGGGTAGTCTTTTAAAAATCTTGCTTATTGGGATTCCCTATGAGAATGAGACAAAAAAAAAAGTATTCAGTTATTACTTTATGAAATAATTAATTCTAGGTTCAAAATGCTGAGCTCCCAGATGAGGGAGTACATATTTCCACAGCCTGTGTGTACCCCAGCAAGGATGACAGATGGTTTCAAGTCCTAGACCAGCACTGACCAGTGGCAGGGCTGCCTAGACAGTGCTCTGCTGGGAGTGAAGTCACATGCCTAACGTCTCTGTGGACAGGGCACCGGGCAGATTCCTAATGGCAGCCATGGGTGTGGAAGGAATTCATGCCACACATTTGCATTACTGAACAACAGTGTTTTTCTAATTATTAGGATTTTTTTTTTAACTCCAAAAAGACTACTTAAGAGGAGAGCAGAGGATAGGAGCAGAGTTCTTAACACATGTACCTGAAAAATTCCTCGTGGCCAGCATAGTTGTCAAGATGGCACCCTGTCAGAGAAACAAGAATACAAAATTAACGTCACCTCTGCAAATCTTCGACCTAACAAATCCATAGTCTTTGATGACAAACCTCCTAGCCCTCCTTCCAGTCAGGGGGTTTTTGGTTGTTTCTGTGTTTTGGTGTTCTGAGAGGAGCAGGCCTGTGTCTCACAAGGCCAGGACCGTCCCCCCATGTGCGGCCAGATTCTGATGATCAAATGGCACAGCTGTTTTCCACTGAAGGGAGGACCACAGCACACATGGCCACACTGATCCTAGCCCTTCAGCGTGGGTTTAATTCTGGTGTATATTCCATTTTCTCAAGACCCAGAAGAAGAATAAGAGTATCAAGGTCTACACCTTTAAAAGCCTTTGCTAAAAGTTATTTTCCTCAGAGCGAATCTCACTTCTCACTCTGCCAAATCCACTTCCCCACAAATATGTAGAATGTCTTACCTTTAGTTTTCTCCTGGCATTAAACTTCTTCAAGCAGTCTACAGTCTCCTGTCTGTGCATCATGGAAGCAACAGTAGAACGTTGCTGGAAGAGGAGAAAAAGAAACTTAATTGAGGATATTTAAAACATTCTAAGCATAATAGTATCTTCAGGCTCATCAAATCTTTATTAATGGCGCCTGCACCCACACTTGTACTTGTAAGTATTCAACTGCAAAAGTTCCCTAATAATGAAAGACAGATTTTGCCAAGACTATTTGTGACTAAGATACAACTTTATCTATAGAACATATAGAAACAAGTATCAATAATTCCTCAAATTATCTTTATTTCAACGTTTTAAATCATATTTCTATTGGACTGCCTTTTGTTTACTTAGCATCATATTTACTACCCTACCATTTGATGCTCATCCCTAGAAATTTACTGAAATCTGTACATTCCCCCCAAGGTTCATACTATATTTCTCAGTACTTCTAAAGCACATTCCTATGGCCATTCTGTCATGCTAGGAAAACCCTACTCCCAATTTCCAAACCTCCCCTTTTTTTATACTTGCCTAATGATAAATAATTGAACTTTGTCTAATCTCTTCTTCTGGGATATATTTACTCTTGGTATGATTTTCTTAACCTCTGTTCATGGGTATTACCAACAATTGGTAGGGGTAATACTCCTTCCTCATGTTATTGTAGGCAATATTTACTTAGAAATCTATGCAAATCAGACTTCGCTACCTGAAATAGCATTTTTCGCCATTATAAAATTTATGTTAGATATCTAGAGTCAGAAATTAATTCATTCTGAGTTTCATCCCTTTCTGCAAAAATTATTTTAAATCCATGAAAAAAATTTCAAAGGAGAGTTTATTTTTCATTTTAGCTCCTGAGGTCTTTGGAGAACTGTCACTTACACAGATCCATGGGTGTTTCAGTGCCTCTGAGGCTGTGATACGCTTGGCAGGGTTGATAGTAAGCATTTTATTGATGAGGTCTTTGGCTTCAGGAGTCACTGTGTCCCACTCTGGTGAGGGAAACTTCAAAAATATAAATTTATAGAGTTTAAAAAATAGATACACTCAGTCAAACAGGGAAGAGCCAAATATACTAATCATTTCTTTAAGTAGTGAATTTCTTCATAAATTTTCTTGTATTATATCTACATATAAACTGACATAGAGATATATATCCCTGTATGTATATGTCTACATATATTAAAGAAGAGTAACTGATAAGGGACAAACATATCTACTAAATTGCATGTCATATCTAGTAAATAATATCATATCTAGTAAATACATTTTAAAATTTAGAAAAATAAACTTAAGAATCTTCTAGTCCTCTCAAACTATCTTTGCTTTGATCTGAAAATGAAATTTTATGCAATCTTTCTCATATTTATTTGCAAAAATCAATAAAAGCTTAGAAGTTGTCATGTGTTGATGTCATTATGCTATTATGTCAAGGTTCAAAACGAGGTATTACATACTTTCACAACTCATGAACAGTAACAGCAAAGATGATAAAACAGCTTCAGTTCCTGTGCCAAAACTAACCTATTAATCATGGCTATTTGGAGTCCTCTGACACTAGAAGAGGCTCAGCAGGATTTGATTTGAACACTTCAAAAAAGCTGATCTTCTTAATTACAAATTTCACCAAGGCAAAGTTCATGAAAGTAACCAAATTTCATAACTTCTATTAGTAATCCATTTGTACGCTAATAGCTATATAACAAACCTATTTATCCTCTTTCTTTATGTGAGTTTTTTGTTGCTAATTCTGCAATCTCATTTTCACATAATCAGCGTATTTAGTAGAAATAATATTCTTGATGAGTTAAGAAAAATTTACATCACATTTCTAAACAACAGACGGAATATTGGGTTCTCTTTCCAATTCGTGAATTTTTGTAGATAGTCCTGGAAAAAAAGCCATGGTCACTGTGTCATGGACTGAAGTTAGTTTACTTTTAGTAGTTAAAAATGGGCAGTTTGTGGGGCCGGCCCCATGGCCGAGTGGTTAAGTTCGTGCGTTCCGCTTTGGGGGCCCGGGGTTTTGCTGGTTCGGATCCTGGGCGTGGACATGGCACTGCTCATCAGGGCACGCTGAGGCGGCGTCCTACATAGCACAACCAGAGGCACTCACAACTAGAATATACAACTATGTACTGGGGGGTTTGGGGAAAAAGAAGAAGAAAAAAAGAAGTTTGGCAACAGATGTTAGCTCAGGTGCCAATCTTAAAAAAAAAAAAGGGCAGTTTGTGAGCCATTGGCTAAATGAAACATGAGAAAAATGATACTGACTCTTTAATACTTGTAAATTTTGCCAGTTTAACAGCTGTCATTTTAATTCCAGAGCTTATTTTGGGCAGTTGTAAAAACTTGCTAATGACTAGGAACTACTGAAGAAACACTCAAGGCTGCTGCTTAACGATGGGCAGGTCCTCTGACGGCAGCTACTTCAGCCTGCATGAAGGTGGAACTGTTTCTTATTTTTCTAATTTCCACAAAGGCACTCCTCCACATTCACCAACAAGTGCATCCACAGGGCTGTATGCCCAGAGGGGTGCCTTGCTCTACTCTCTAAGGATGGTGAATGTGCCAGCTGTGGCTGTGTAAATGATAATTTGGTCCAATTATTAGTCTGGCTAGAATGAAATGCTTCGAAATTAAAAGAATATACATTTTATATTCTCATGATACACACAGCCATCTAAACAGAATGTTTTAAGAGATGCACTGAGGAATGAGGCCTGATAGAATATAATACAGACTTTTTATATTAACTCCTCTCACTTTACATTGAGCTTTTAACTCATGCACAGAGGGCGGACCCAATATTGCCCACTACTCAATTACCCCACTTAGTGATATATGGAAAGCATCTCCAGACCCTGCACTCTGACTTCCATAGGGCTTGTGTGAGGTACAAACCAGAGGAGGTGGTAAATCATATTTACAGACATAATTTTCTGTCCTTTGATAAAGATATCAATGAGCACAAAATTAAGCCATGAAGAGAAGATAGATAAGGACTCACTCTTCAGATTTAGAACTTAATTCATGTTGTGTGTGTGTGTGTGTGTGTATATATATATATATATGTGCCTACTTTTAAATATTCTAATTATAAATGAAATGTATTAGAATTGTGATTTTCAAATATCTTTCAGTTGTGAAACTCATTCTCCAAATGAAAGGTTGCACAGAAGCTCACTAGGTAAACAAGACAAAAAATGTCAAAACTGACATAATGGAATAATGTTCTATTTGATATATGGATCATTGCAAAGTATTGTTGTATACAATTTAAAATTATGGAAGAAGTTTGGAAGAAGGTGGTGTAGGAGGATCCTGAACTCGCCTCCTCCTATGGACACAACAAAACTACAACTACCTCTGGAACAATTTCCTCTGGGAGAGATCTGGAAACAGTATAAAAGGACTGCCACCACACGGGACAGCACAGACCGGGGTAGAAGAGGCAGAGACACAGCCCCGCTGAGCAAAATCCCACCCCCTAGCCACTGCGCCTCACAGCCAGGGGAGCGCTCAAAGGCGCAAGCTCTTCCTGGAGGAGTGGAGCTTCTGAGCTCCACAGTAGGCATCCCAGCCCTTAGACTCAGCATAGGAGAGACAAGATCCCATAATACCTAGCTTTGCTGGTCTTGAAAACCAACAGGGAACATACCCAGGAAAACTACAGAACTTGAAGGAAAGAAAAAAACTGCTCTTCAAAGGCCCGTGTAGGCTGACCTGGAAACCAGCACAAAGACACCAGATAGAAAAGTGCATAGTCCATTGGTAACAGAGACTCACTCACTAGGCTTGGAACAAATCCCGGAGAGGCAGGAGGTGGCTGGGCCCACCCCCCAGGGACTGAGACACTGGAGGTAGCCATTATTGTGACCTAGTTCTATTGTGCTGACACAGAGGCTGGCAGGCCACATTGGGATCCTCCCTCTAGCCCGTAGGCGTAGGGGTCTGCCCTGCCCACTAGAGCACCCAAGGAAATGGAGTATAGCCAGGCAGCAGGCAGCCCACCCCAGGGTCTGACACTGCCCACCAGCAAGCTTGGGGCAGCTGTCTGGACCTGTAGCCTTGTGGGTCTGTAACAGATCGTGCTACTGGCCATCACAAACAGCCACACAAAGGATCTGCCCTGCTGTCCAACACCTGAAATGGCTGTGTGCTGCTGCACCTGAGCTGCCCTGCCCATTAGCCAGTTCTTGCCAGAGGTCTGCCTGGACCAAAAGCCAGATGACAACAGCTGCAGGAGGCTCACCTGAAGCCTGCCCCATCCCCCAATCACCAAAATAGGGACAGCTGAGAACTGCAGGGAGCCACATGGTGGGGGGGAGGAGCCTCCAGCACCTATGTGTCCCAGGGCCTAGCAACCAGCCACACTGGGGCCTGACTCTCTTACCAGCAAAACTGCAGTAGTTATGTGCTATCGAACTTGCAGCAAGCTGTGCCAGGGGCTTGCCCCACCCAATAAAGTGCCTGTAGCAGCCACACACATCAGAGCCTCACAATCAGCCAGCTCAAGGGCCAGCCTACCTGTGACCCATAGCAATAGCAACCCTGCCACAACAGAAGGGCACATGCAGTCCACACAGGGGACACCCCTGGAGCATTTGGCATGGGTTGACAAGAGGGGAGCAAGCTGCTGGGCCCCATAAAGCATCTCTCACATAAGGCTGCATTTCCAAGTCCAGGAGAAACAGCTGACCTATCTAACACATATATAAAAACACAGAGAAGTAGGCAAAATGAGAGAAATATGTTCCAAATGAGGGAACAGGACAAATCCTCAGAAAAAGAACTAAACAAAACAGAGATAAACAACCTACCCGATGAAGAGTACAAATTAAGAGTCATAAGAGGGCTCACCGATATGGGGAGAAGAATCGATGAACATGATGAGGACTTCAACAAAGAATTAGAAAAAGTAAAAAAGAACCAATCAGACCTGAAGAATACAATAATGGAAATGAGGGAATCAACAGCAGAGCAGATGACACAAAAGAATGAATCAGTGAGTTGGACAAAAGAGCAGAGGAAATCACCAAAGCCAAACAGAAAAAAGAAAAAATAATGAAAAAGAATGAGAACAGTATAAGGGACTTCTGGGACAACATCAAGCATAGTAACATCCACCTTATAGGTGTCCCAGAAGGTGAAGAGAAAGACAAAGGGGCTGAAAAATTATTTGAATAATAGCTGAAAACTTCCCTAACCAGGAGAAGGAAACAGACATCCAGGTACAGGAAGCACAGAGAGTACCAAACAAGAGGAACCCAAAGAGGCCCACAGCAAGACACATTATAATTAAAATGTAAAGAATTAAAGTTAAAGAGAGAATCCTAAAAGCTGCAAGAGAAAAGCAACAAATTACATACAAAGGAAATTCCATAAGGCTATCAGCTGACTTTTCAGCAAAAACTTCACAGGCTAGAAGGGAGGCATGATATATTCAAAGTGCTGAAAGGAAAAAATCTGCAACCAAGAATACCCAGCAAGGTTATCATTCAGAATGGAAAGAGATAAAGAGCTTTCCAAATAGCAAAAACTAAAGGGGTTCATCACCACTAAACTGGTATTATAAGCAATGTTAAAGGGGCTTTTTAAGTGGAAAAGAAAGGACTACAAGTAAGAATAAGAAAATTATCCAAGAAAAAATATCACTGGTAAAGGCCAATATACAGGTATGGTAGGGGATCAACTGGAACAACCACCTACAAAGCTAGTATGAAGGTCAAAAGACCAAAGTACTAAAACCACTATATCTACAATAAGAGGTTAAGGGCTATACAAAAATAAAACAGGTAAAATACAACACCAAAAACATAAAACGTGGGGTAGGGGAGTAAAAGTGTACAGCTTTTAGTAAGTAAGGTCCAACTTGACAGACCATCAACTTAACATAGATTACTATTTACATATGAACCTTGATAACCATAAACCAAAAACCTATTATAAATACAAAAAAAAATAAAGAGAAAGGAACCCAAACATAACACTAAAGATAGCCATCAAACCACAAGGGAAGAGAGCAAGAGAAGAAAGGAATAGAGAAGAACTACAAAAACACCCAGAAAAAAAGTAACTAAATGGCAATAAGTACATACTTATCAATACTTACTTTAAATGTAAATAGACTAAATGCTCCAATCAAAAGACAAAGAGTGAACGAATGGATAAAAAACCAAACCCATATATATGGTGCATACAATAGACACACTTCAGACCTAAAGACACACACAAACTCAAAGTGAAGGGATAGAAAAAGATATTCTATGCAAATGGCAATGAAAAGAAAGCTGGGGTAGCAATACTTATATCAGAGAAAATAGACTTTAAAACAAAAACTGTTTTAAAGAGGATATAACACTTGTAAATATCTATGCATCCAACATAGGAGCACTTAAATATATAAAGCAATTATTAACAGACATAAAAGGAGAAATGGACAGCACCACAATAATAGTAGGGGACTTTAACACACTACTTATGCCAATGGATAGATCATCCAAACAGAAGATCAATAAGGAAACATTGCTCTTAGATGACATATTAAACCAGATGGACTTAGTAGAGATATACAGAACATTCCATCCAAAAACTGCAGAATACACATTATTTTCCAATGCACATGGAACATTCTCCAGGACTGATCACATATTAGGCCACAAAACAAGTCTCAATAAATTTAAGATTGAAATAATACCAAGCATCTTTTATGACCACAAATGTATGAAACTATAAATCAGCTACAGGAAGAAAATTAGAAAAGCCACAAATATGTGGAGATTAAACAAAATTCTACTAAACAATGATAGGGTCAGTGAAGAAATCAAAGGAGAAATAAAAAAAATACCTGGAGACAAATGAAAATATGACATGCCAAAATTTATGGGATAAAGCCAAAGTGGTTCTAAGAGGGACGTTTATAGCAATACAGGCCTACTTCAACAAACAGGAAAAATCTCAAATAAACAATCTAATAGTGCACCTAAAGGAACTGGAAAAAGAAGAACAAACAAGGTCCAAAATCAGTAGAAGGAAGGAAACAATAAAAATCAGAGCAGAAATAAGTGAGATAGAGACTAAAGAAACAATAGAAAATATCAAAGAAACAAAGAGCTGGTTCTTTTAAAGATAAACAAAACTGACAAAACTTTAGCTAGACTCATCAAAAAAAACAGAGAAGGCTCAAATAAATAAAATCAGAAATGAAAGAAATTACAACGGACACCTCAGAAATACAAAGATTATAAGAGAATACTACAAAAAGTTATACACCAACAAATTGGATAATCTAGAAGAAATGGATAAATTCTCAGAATCATACAACTTTACAGAATTGAATCAAGAAGAAAGAGAGAATTTGAATAGACCAATCACCAGTAAGAAGATCAAAACAGTAATCAAAAATCTCTGAAAAAATAAAATCCAGGGCCAGATGGCTTCCGTGATGAATTCTACAAAACGTTTAAAGAAGACGTAATACCTATCCTTCTCAAACTCTTAACAAAAATTGAAGAGGAGAGGAAGCTTCCTAACTCATTCTATGAGGCCACCATTACCCTGATACCAAAACCAGACAAGGACAACACAAAAAAATAAAATTACAGGCCAACATCACTGATGAACATCAATGCAAAAATCCTCAACAAAATACTAGCAAATCTAACACAACAATACATTAAAAAGATCATACACCATGACCGAGTGGGACTTATTCCATGAATACAGGGACGGTTCAATATCCACAAATCGATCAAAGGTCATACACATTAACCAAAGGAAGAATAAAAAATCACATGATCATCTCAACAGATGCAGAGAAAGCATTTGACAAGATACAGCATCGATTTATGATAAAAATGCTAAATAAAATTGGTATAGAAGGAAAGTACCTCAACATAATAAAGGCCATATATGACAAATCCACAGCTAATATCATTCTCAATGGAGAAAAACTAAAAGCAAACTCTATAAGAACAGGAACCACACAAGGATTCCCACTTTCACCGCTGTAATTAAACACAATGTTGGAAGGCCTAGACAGAGCAATCAGGAAGAAAAAGAAAGAAAACGTATCCAAATTGGAAAGGAAGAAGTGAAACAGTCACTATTTGTAGATGACATGATTTTATATATAGAAAACCCTGAAGAATCCGCCAAAAAAATTTTTAGACATAGTAAATGAATACAGTAAAGTTGCAGGGTACAAAATCAACATACAAAAATCGGTTCTATTTCTAAACACTAACGACAAAATAGCAGAAAGAGGAATCAAGAATACAATCCCATTTACAATACAAAAAGAATAAAATATCTAGGAATAAACTGAACGAAGGAAGTAAAAGACTTATACACTGAAAATTATAAGACATTATTGAAAGAAATTGAAGAAGATATAAAGAAATGGAAAGATATCCCATGCTCATGGATTGGAAGAATAAGTATATTTAAAACATCCACATTACCTAAAGCAATCTACAGATTCAATGTAATCCCAATCAGAATCCCAATGACATTCTTCATGGAAACAGAACAAAGAACCCTAAAATTTATATGGAACAACAAAAGTCCCCGAATAGCCAATGGAATCCTGAGAAAAAAGAACAAAGCTGCAAGTAGCACACTCTCTGACTTCAAAATATACTTTGAAGCTATAGAAATCAAAACAGCATGGAACTGGCACAGAAACAGACACACTCATCAATGGAACAGCACTGTAAGCCCAGAAAGAAAGCTACACATCTATGGACAGCTAATTTTTGACAAGGGAACCAAGAACATACAATGGAGGAAGGAAAGTCTCTTCAATAAACGGTGCTAGGAAAACTGGACAGCCACACGCAAAAAAATGAAAAGAGACCATTATCTTGGTATACCATACACAAAAATTAACTCGAAATGGATTAAAGAGTTGAATGTAAGGCCTGAAACCATAAAAGTCCTAGAATAAAACATAGGCTGTACATTCTTTAACATTGGCCTTAGCAGTATCTTTTTGAATGACATGTCTGTTCAGTCAAGGAAAACAAAAGAAAAAAATAAATGGGACTGTATCAAACTAAAAAGCTTCTGCACAGCAAAGGAAACCATTAACAAAATGAAAAGGGAACCTAACAACTGAGAGGAGATATTTGCAAACCATATATCTGACAAGGGGTTAATATCGAAAACATATAAAGAACTAATACAACTCAACCACCAAAAAAACAAGCAACCCAATTAAAAAATGGCAGAGGATCTGTACAGACATTTTTCCAAAGAAGATACACAGACGGTCAACAGGCACATGAAAAGATGCTCTACATCACTAATTATTAGGGAAATGCAAATCAAAACTACAGTGAGGTATCACCTCATGCCTGTCAGAATGGCTATAATTAACAAGACAGGAAATGACAAGTGTTGGAGAGGATGTGGAGAAAAGGGAACCCTGGTACCCTGCTGGTAGGAATGTAAATTGGTGCAGCCACTATGGAAAACAGTATGGAGGTTCCTCAGAAAGTTAAGAACAGAACTACCATATGATTCAGCTATCTTGCTTCTGGGTATTTATCCAAAGAACACAAAAACACTAATTTGAAAAGATATATGCACCCCTATGTTCATTGCAGCATTATTCACAATAGCTAAGACCTGGAAACAACCTAAGTGCCCATCAACAGATGAATGGATAAAGAAGACGTGGTATATATTTATACAATGGAATACCACTCAGCCACAAAAAGGGGAAATTTTGCCATTTGTGACAATGTGGATGGACATTGAGGGCATTATGCTAAGTGAAATAAGTCAGATGGAGAAAGCCAAATAAGCTTATGATTTCACTCATGTGTGGAAGATAAAAAAACCAGTACAACTAACGAACACATAGACACAGAGAACGGATTGCTGGTTACCAGAGGGGAAGGGAGGAGCGGGCAGGGAGAGAGGGCTGACAGGGCACATGTGCATGGTGACATGGCAATTAGACTTTAGGTGGTGAACACGATGTAGTCTACAAAGAAACCGAAACATAAGGATGTACACCTGAAACTTACATAATGTTATAAACCAATGTTGCCTCAATAAAATAAATAAAAAATAAAGTTAAATATTAAAAATATAAAATAAAATAACATGATAGGCATTTGTATATATAATTCAACTAAACAGGTAGTAATCATTTCTAAAGAAAAAAATCTTTCAACTTTTATGTTTTAAAATGCGCTACGATCCAGGCATTTTGAGAAGCAAGGTCCTTCCTCAGAGAATTCAAACTGTTTTCCTTTCGATCTTAGGAGAGAGTGAGCTAAAGGGAAATGTAAACTGCACATATATGCTGCATTTCTCACTCTTTATCGCCATTTCCCTCAGAGAAAAGAAAATAACAAGGGAGATTGTTGAAAACTATGGTTAAAATCGCAAAGAAAAAAATCTGGTTCTTGGTCAATACACAAAAAACAAACCCTCATCTAAAATCATATGATGGGGCCGGCCCAGTGGTGCAGCGGTTAAGTTCGCACGTTCCACTTCTCGGCAGCCCAGGGTTCTTCAGTTCGGATCCTGGGTGCGGACACGGCACCGCTTGGCAAAAATCATGCTGTTGAAAGCGTCCCATATGTAAAGTAGAGGAAGATGGGCATGGTTGTTAGCTCAGGGTCAGTCTTCCTCGGCAAAAAGAGGAGGATTGGCAGCAGTTAGCTCACGGTTAATCTTCCTCAAAGAAAAAAATAAAAGATAAAATGATATGAACATGTATTACTTACATCATAAGCTCCAGCCTTGATCTGCTGATAGAGTCTGTGTTGGTCTTCATCCCAGAAGGGGGGATATCCCACCAGTAGAATATAGAGAATGACACCTGGAGGGAATGAGCATATTAACATAATGTTGAGTCACACAGACAACAATACGGTCAGTGTGGCCGATCCACAATGATACTAAGCCACATTCATTCAAAGAGAGGGCACTGGGTTGTTGGAAAACTTCAGAGACATGTTCTGATCTCTGCAGCGTTCTGTGGAGGGGGAGGGTTCCTCCTTCTATGCTCAAGAACTCTGATAACAAGTGGCATCCAACAGAGGGCCCAAAGAATCCTAAAGGGGCACAGAAGGGCAATTCCTAACAGAGAAACTCACCTGTCATTTCGGGCAACACATTCTTCAGCCTCCCTGAACTCTTGCCTATTTATGACATCCCTTCACTCTTATCTAGATAGATGCAATGAGATTTTAGTCACTTTGTAAGTTGACGTTTAAAAACTTAACATTTACTTCCTCTTAGACATTTTGCCGGTAATTAGGACATTTTGTTGAGTGATGGTGTCTTGGTAAAAAATTCATGCTCTAAAGAGCCAGCGTCCCTGGGAGCGTGGATAAGATATAAGGAGATGAGAATCCTTTTCTATTCAATGATCTTAGTCTTCAAAAATAGAATTTCTCAATAAAACAACTAAACCAATGATACTACAGAAGAGTATATATTACAAGAGAAGGGAGGGGAGGAGGAGGCTGACATTGCACATAAAATTCAAAGAAATAAGACAACATTCTTAAATAAGAACCCAACAAAGATTGTGTTTCAGACTGAAAGTTATTTCACCACAGTCGAGTTTGTTTTTCTTTTTTTAAAAAAAGGACCATGAAGAAAATTGCAATATATTGGTACCTCACCTTAGCAAGATAAAAACATTCTTCCATCTTCACTATGTTATAGACTTAATGTGCATTCATTTAAATTTATTTTCATATCATTTTTACTATCTGGTCCAACAGATGCATCTGATGATGATGGTGGTGAGTGTCCGTGTTTGTGTTCCCAGGACACAAGTAGAAAAGAGGGTGTACCAAGTCGTTTTAGTCCTCAGCTATGGTTTAGGGGGTGGAGAAAATTAGCTCTGTAACGGCAACAGTCTATATTGACTCTGGACGTTTGTCTAACAAACACTGGAGGTAGGCTGTTACCAACTTACGAATCAAACTCACAACCGAGACATTTAGCATTGTGCACCTAAGCTGAGTTGCAAGCAAGGAGGGCCTCTGAGGCTCTGCTCTGGTGCCTTCTGTCTGCAGTCCTGCTGGTTGACACAATGTGGCACTTCTCTGGGAAGGGGAAGGGATGGTTTATTCCCCAAGGATTGGCAGCCACTACACACGTCAATAAATGCCCATATTTAATTGACTGAGGGGTTTCTACCAAAAAATGTACTTATAATAAAATAACGGTATAGATAGAGAAAATTTTAAAACATTTTCAGGCCAGACGATTTAAAGAAAAAACCACTAGGCACTTCTGAGTAGACCGATGTTAAATTGTCAAGGCCTGCTTGAATAGACAGTGTTTTCTAAGCTTACTTTGACTCGCTCATTAGACTAGAGTCTGAGGCCTTCCTGAGTTATATGCTCTTTTGTAGCTGTACTTACTGAAACCGTGGAACAACTGTGAGAGTCGTGGCACAATCATGAGGCTAACGGTAGTAAGTTTTACTGTAGGGAGCATTTATTGAGCAGTTACATGTGCTTTAGGGCATTACCTCATTTAATCCCTAGACAATGCTAGGAGGCAGATGTTACTGTCCACATTTTACAGATGAGGAAACAGAGGCAAAGAGGATAAGTTACTTAACTGTTTGAGCCATGAGCCAGCTGACAAAGCCATATCTTAAACATTCCCTGTGCCACTTTTTCTTTATCTATGAACTTTAACAAGAACAGTCATTTACATTTTAAACTTTTTGTGTCATCTAATTGAGAGGCCTTGACCCTGCCAGCAAGGTTTCCCATTGGCCCTGCCGTAAGTGTTCCCTGCAGGCACTTTTTCCCTTAGTTACGTACTTTAGCTCGGTTATTTTTAAGTTTTTGTTGTCTAATCGAGAGTTCTTGTCTCATTAGTAACGTTCCAACTTACTTTTTTCTTATAACTCTAATATTTCACCTTTTTCTTAGAGTCAGAGGAAAAAAGTACTCTCCCTCTGACAAGGTTCTACCATCTTTAAAAGCCCATCAGAAAGCCTTCATTTTCTTTGCAGGAACACTCCAGGGTGGTGCTGTGGCCTCCACACATGGAGTCTCTCATGACGTCAGCAGCCTTGGACCATCAGGGCCCAGATCTCTCATGAGGACTTGCAAAATAACAATATTCCAGTACACCTTCTTCAGGCAAACAACAGCTTACTTCACCAACTATTTGGTTACCATGAGGTATGGTTCATATAAGAAAGATAGGGTAACTGACTTTTCCCCCTTTATTAACCAGTTTTCAAGATAATGCATTGGTTCCCTAGCATCCTCCAAAGGTTAGGATTTCTGTTGTATTTTGATAATCACTATGAGTGCATGGATTTCAACTTATTTCATGTTTCAATCCATTACTGCTATTTTTCTTATTGATCCTCTAATTGTCCCATCTTCAACCAGTAGCAGCCTCTTCCAGTTGGCTCCTGAGTCCTGTTAAAATGAACTCTGTGGCCTTTAATAGTCTCCTTTTTTTCTGGTCTGACAAGATGCTCCTTTCCTGATCCAGACTTGGAATCAGCCACTTCTACAGGGGGACCTGGTTTCATACAGTGGTAAATGGTATGTAGAGAGCAAGACTGGGTACTCTGTAGGGGTGCTTTGTAAGAACTGCAGGTTTCTTCAACAAACCAATTGAGAAAGGAGGACAGAGATGTGAGAAAAGAGAGAGACAGAGAGAAAGAGAGAGGTGGAACCTACAAACTAGAACACTGAGGAGCCCTAAGAGACCAAAATAACAAAACTATGAGACAGCAAAATTACTAGATATATGATTCCTAAACATAAAATTACTAGATATATGATGATCTTAAATTATTATTATATTAAATTTTAAGATATTGGTATTACTGTCATGCTTTTAAAAGAGCCCTTTTCTTTAAGAGACATACATTAAAGGATTTATAGATGTACTAATACGAGGTTTGGATTTGACTGAAATAATGGTAAAGGAATGAACAGGGTGGTATAGATGAAATAAGATTAGCCATCAGTTCATTCTACTTTTGTATGTTTCAAATTTTCTATAACAAAAAGTTAGAAAGCTATTTTGACATAGTGGGTTCCATATAACATTTAAAAATGGAAGCTAAAACTAGTTTTCACTATCTTATGTGTATATTTGTGCTTGGAGATGCCAGAGATGTTTGATTAATAAGAGCTTTCAGAAGCACTAATTACTGATTAGGTAGAAAGACTACATTATCAGGAACATTCCAAATTGATTTTAATAAAAGCTAGAATTAGAACAATGATTAAACTTATGATCACATTAATGATTAAGACATTCTAAACTCTGTTCTTTCTTTTGGTGAGGAAGACTAGCCCTGAGCTAACATGTGTGCCCATCATTCTCCATTTTGTATGTGGGACACCTTGATGGCATGGCCGACGAGTAGAGCAGGTCCATGCCAGGGATCTGAACCTGCAAACCCTGGGTTGCCGAAGCAGAGCACGCAGAACTTTAACCACTCAGCCACGGGGCCGCTCCCTAAACTCTGTTCTTACGATAAGAAGAAAGTTGAAAAACTCTGAGAAGTTAGTGTGAAGCTAATGGGAGAATCTAACAAGACATCCATTAGTACTCTTAGAATATAAAGGGCATACTGCAAGCTTGCATGCAAATGCATGTAGAATTTGGAAATGTGCAATTAACTATATGAGGGCTATAAGTATGGCTCTCTTTTATTTTGTTGTAATACCTTCGGCAAAAATGTCATCATCCAATTCAAATAGAGAAAGTGCTCAATTAACAGTCTGTGACCTACAGGGCCAACGATGGGCAGAACAAAGCTAGAAGATCAAGGACAGCAAGCTGGGAAGTCATTTTTCAGATGATGGAAACTGTCTATTCCATGTAATTGGTGGCATACTGACATGTACATGTCCTTCTGGCACCAGGCAGAGAGGAATGCCTGTGCACACACCGTGCATGAGGTGGGGTAGTAAGCAGAGGAGAGCATGCGTCCATTCGTCTGATAGGTACACTGCTATGTAAGAACAAAAACATTTTGTTATTAGTTCCTTCAATTATTTTAGAGAAGCCAGAAACAGGCAGTTTTTAAGGAAATCTCCTGATAATAAAGGTTAACTCCCCCCTGCCCCCAAAAATAAGAAGTCCAACTGTCTGGCCAAGACATCTGTAAACTGTTTGTCTGTAACCTCTGCTATGTCGTGGAAGAATCCTAAAATGTGCTGCCCTACAGGAATTTGCAAAAGGTTAGGGTAATGCTGTCCAACATTGGTGCGCATCGGAATCACCTTGCAAGCTTGTGAAAATGCAAATTCCTGAGCCTCACCACAGAGAATCCTATTCAGTGGTTCTCAGGTGGGTCCCAGAAAGTTGCATTTTTGGTAAGCACTCTGGTAACTGTCCATGGTCCATAGTTTGAAAACCAGCAAGTTAGAAAAACCATAAATACTATATCTAGAGAGATGTAAGACAGTATATAAGTCCACAGGAAGAGGATATTGATAAATACTATGATTGGGAGTAAAGCTCCATGGGTTGAAGACT
Organism: Equus asinus; assembly: GCF_041296235.1. Lineage (NCBI taxonomy): Eukaryota > Metazoa > Chordata > Mammalia > Perissodactyla > Equidae > Equus > Equus asinus. The sequence goes on from NC_091792.1 coordinate 8,096,973, forward strand.
GATGAGGACGTGGGCCTTAAAGGATGAAGCAGAGCCTTCCCATTGTGAAGCATACTTGTCATGGTCCACTGTAAGGAAATCAAAGAGCTGGTCAAAGCAACAAATTGTCCAGGAGGCTTGAGATTTCAAAATGGTAAATACTTTCGAAAAAAGTGCTTGATGCTGACTTATCCCAGCCGAAATATGAAAAAGCTAAGGCCCAGAAATCACACAATTGAACCTAAATTGACCATACAAGAAAGGAAGAAATATATTTCATAATATTCCAAAGGGTTGTCAAAAGTTACAGCACATTCTGTGACAGCCACTGATTTATTATCACTCATAACTGTTCTGAGTGACATCTTATTCAGGTAGAGAAATAGTAGGACAAGGCGTAGGCGTGTGTGCGAGAGTCCATGTGTGTGTTGGCTGTGTTTATAGGCTTACATTTATCATTTTTTTAAGCCAAGATGTAGAAGAAACTTCCGTTAAAAATCAGTGATTCAGTGACATCTATAAAGAACATTTGCTCATCCCATTAGGGAATTATGGAAACAGCTATATATGCAGGAAAGCCATCAAAATCAATTTACTGTTGTTAATGGCAGAACACAGGGCTATGTTTTTGCTTCATTAATGTCCATTATTTACCTTCCAGTAATGGACTAGTTGCTTTCAAAGACAGGGTACAGGTCACACGATATTCTGTGTGCTAAGTATCTGAAATTTCCTGTGTACGGATAATTGCATATTTTAATAAAAACAATATACAGACTTCTTTTAGCCATTATACTAACGCTGCGCTTCACTCTGCTGTGTCAATTGCCGAAAAGACAAAGAATCTGCCATAGTGAGCGCTCAGAGCTTAATTTACAGAGAAGATCAGCTGCCATTCTGCTAAGTGGCTTGTTCTGTGTGTCTTTTGTCATCTGGGTAGTGTCATTTCTTACCACACTGCACAATGTCTAGCCTTTAAAAGAAGTTGTTATTCAACTGGCAAGAGCTAGTGCTGATGGATGGTTGAAAAAGCGTCTCTGAAAACGTGCCATAACCTAAGGCAATTGAACCATGTATACATTACTTTGGTGGTTATTACAGAGGGAGAAGGGGGGCATCATCTTATAAAAAAGTGAATTTAATGTAACTTTCATGTCATCTGAGTGAGGTCAACTATAGTCAAGAGTAAAACAATACAAACCGATACCAGTGACCCAGAAATGTAACAAAAGGCAGAAGGACGTATTACGATGTTCCTGGCAGAGGGTAGTGGGGCTCATTTCCCCAAATATGTAAGATTAGAATATCTAAGCCATTTCCACAGTTAGCTGTGGGATCCCAAGTGCAATTCTAGGCATGAAATTAAAAGATGCCACAGTCTCTAAAGACAATGGGAGCTGACAGCAAACAGGCGCCCTAAATGGGGCCTGGCCGGGCACACAGGGATTTGGCTGCTTGTAGCAAAGTATGTGAAGAAAGCAGAGGTAAGGATAGAACCGAGCAAAACAAAAGGTGGCCCTACCCATGGCGAAGTCGAGGTGGAAAACTGTGAGGTGCCCTATGGCTCTAAGTTTCCAGAGGCATTCATGAGATCTGTGTGTGCACACGTGTTTGTGTGTATCCATGTAGTATCTATCTATCTAGCCACATGTCTAATTTTTACTTACAGTTTTTAGGAACTCAGACAAAAATTTGGGAAACAACTCTTTGCCTATCTTTTTTCCTCTTCCAGCCAAGAAAGTTAGAGCTTCTATCCTAGAAGTTACCTCACAGTTGTAAGATGTGATTCTTACAAGACATGCCATTATTTAAAAAGGTTAGCTATACAAACGATATTACAGAAACGTACTCAAACAGAAAACCCAAAAACCAAATGCACTCAAATTTACCAAAGGAATATTAAAATTGAGCACAGTGTGTTTGATGAGTCTAAGACAGTGATTCTAAACTCTGATGCTATGTCAACATCATCATATTAAAAATGCAGCTGCCTGTACTCAGCTCAGAGCCACCGAAGCAGAGGGCCCATGTAAGGGCTGGATATTTCTCTCTGTAGAAGTTTCGTCACCGATTCTGCTCCACAGCCACAAAAGAATCCCTAAGACCAAATATCATTTTTTTGGGTTTCTTTTTAAAGGATTTGATATTCTTCAACCCCACTAAAATCGATACATTGTAAAAAAAATGTTTTTAATGCAACAACTAAATAAATGATTTATTTACATTATTTGAATGAATGAAATACGATTCAGGAATTGGGCAATTGGTCCACAGTAACATCTTTTGCAGAATAAAAGGCATGTAAGCAAAGAATTTAAAAGTGAACAAAGAAAGCAGAGACAGAATACTTGGTATTCAGGTAATCAGATGAAGGCATCATAATCAGCTGATGCTGGTAACAACAATGCTGAGTCATCTATTAATATGTTAAGCCTATTTCTTAAAAGGCTACATATTAGTTATCTAAAAACTTCATTTATAAAGAAACACTTTCCAATAATAATAGTGATAATACTAACACTTATTGTACTAAAAGGTCTTCTTGTCAGCCCTGGGAGTCAAGTACTATCACTATCTCTGTTTTCTAAGAGGAAGCTGAGACACCAAGACCACGTGATTTGTGCCAGGTCATACAGCACGAGGACTGAAGAGCCCAGTGAGCAGAAGGGAGGGAGGAGAGAGAAGAGGAAAAAATAGGAAGGAAATGAGGAAAACAAAGGAGGGATAAAGAACAAGGGAAGTAGGGGGAGGATGGAGATGACATTTGATGAAGGCGGCAAAGCAAGACCATGTGGCGCCCTTACAGTGAGCCCTCCTTTTCCTGGGTCCTCACCAGTCTACACCACTTATCCCTCTACTGTTCAGGGTCCAAGGGCAGCACTCTAGTGACAGCCCCCTGGACTCTATCCTCCATAAAACCCATCTGTGTCTACCTGCCTCCCCGGGCCCTCTTTGCTGCTTCTTAAATTTATCAGCAGAAACAGATCTGTGACGGGAGCTATTTACAGCAGGGGAAGTATCTGAGTTATCAGCCATGAACATTTAGGTCTGAACAAGGACATTTTGAGACAATGCTCTAACCCAAGTGTATTTGAGAGTTTATGCTTAAAAGAGTCTCTGGTAGCAGGAGGAAGCCAGAGCTTGTGGCACACCTAAGACTTACCCTTTAATCAACAATTCCAACCTTTTATAGTAACAGCTGTTTGCATTTAAATTGCTTTACAAACTATAAAAATGACTTCATTTAAAGTGTACCTTATTTGACTCTCATAAAATTTTATAAGGGTAATATATTCCTATTTTACAGGTAAAGAAACCAACTCAGAAATATTAAAGAGACCGGGTTAGCAGGTGCCAACCGAAGACTTGAACCCCGGTGCTGTGAATCCACACACAGTGCGCCTCTCGTGACTGCCTGCCTAGGCCGGAAGTAACTCTTAAAGCCCAAGATGCATCCAGTTTAAGATCAAACACCAAATTGCTGTTGCTAACGAGATACAGCTGACAAGAAACACACTGTGAAATAATTCATCACTACAAAGTAGTGGTAATGAATTTATTTATTTTTTTAAATAAAACCAAATACGAAAGTTATTTTCAGAATCAAATACAATTTTTTATCAACTCCTTCCAGGTTTACTGACAAACACCAAAGGCAATGAAATCTGTGGCCCACTAAAGCCAAACTATTTATAGACTGGTAGAAATACTAGAGGACCAGTTTGTGTCAATAACCCTAGTAGAAAACATTCAGAGGATCCTGCAGTATTCCTTTTATTTCAGTGTTTCACTTATCTGAAGTGTATGTTAACACATAGAAATTCTGTTATAAAAACTGTGGTGGAAATCCTCCCCATTATATATCTTTCAGTCTGCACAGGATACTTACTTGACTGGATTTTGTTGCTAAAGGCCTAAATCAGAGTTCAGTCCTCATAGGACAATTTCATTCTTTTCCACGACCCACTCTTTCCCTCTTATTCCCTGCTGAGCATCGTGTGCAAACATAATGTCTATTGTAAGGGCTGCTCGGATGAGGTGAGAGGATAGCAGCATAAACACACGATCACCAATGGCAATGCTCTATGTCCCTAATCTCAGGGCGCTTGAGCATCACCTGGGAACTTGTTAAAGATGCAGAAGCTCCCACCCCAGACCTACTGAGTCAGAAACAGCAATCTGTGCTTTAACTAGTCCTCCATGTGACCTTGTTGTTGGCTAAAGGGTGAGAACTACCACTCCCAAGTTGATCACTTGAGAGCATAAACTTCAAACTTAAAAGATACCATTTTTATTTATTACAATACTAGTGTACTACAAAATCTGTACGAAAATGTGATTCCTTACCGCATGCCCACATATCCACTGGCTTTCCATAAGGATCTTTACGTAAAACTTCTGGAGAAAGATATCCAGGTGTGCCAGCAAAACCTAGGGAAAACAGATGTTAATGAGTCAGAGTTGATTTGACTAAAGCGGTATGAAATGGGAAACTAAGGAAAAAAACATTTTTGGAACTTTCTATCTGATGATATGTTTGTCAAAGTAAAACAAGGCTCTCTGAGTGCTAAAATAACGTAGATTAGTATCAACAGTAATCTGTCCTGCTTTGTAGCCTATTAGGAAAAAAGACATCTTTTCTCCAGATATGAAGGCCAATCTATTGTGCTCCACAGTCAGTGTGTATACTTAAGGCTACTTGGTTACCAGTTCTTATTCTCACTCACTTATGTGGGAGTTAAACTAAAGCTGTGAAGGGGATCAGATTGTGCCACCCCAAAACACACCACTGTGGCATATGGGTTATTTTGAGCAAAAGGCAACTAAGAAACAGCAGACAGAGGAAGAGCTCTTTAATCTTCTCCTTTCTACCTAAAAGTAGGGCATCCATTTCTTGAGAGAAAGGCAGCCTCCCTATACCAGGAAGAGGAGAACATGCTTATCACCAGAGATGGGGAGTTGATCCCAAGATGAATCTATACAAACAAACCAACCTTACTAAATAACCCTGCTCTTCCATCAGTTTCCCCCACATATTTCCTAGTTACTTTCCCACAATTTAACGCCAGCCCAATCCCCTTCTTCCTTTGTCTTGTCGTAGCTCCACAATTTATCACTCTGTTAAAATGGGATATAAGCCTCCGGGTCTAGTCTTTCTATAGGTCTTCACTTCTTTTCTAGGAACACCTCTGTGTGCATGTGAAAACTAAAATGTTAACATCAAGCAAAACTTATATGCTTTTCTCCTGTTAATCTGTCTTTTGTCAGTTCAACTTGCAGGCCCCAGGCACAGACCTAAGAGCAAGGAGGAAAAGTATCTCCTCCCCTACACCTGAAAAGAAATAAGGAGAAAATGGAGGATAGGGTTAGAACCTTGCAAAAAACGATAGTTATCATGATATGTACACAACTTTACTATGAGAAGCATTTACTTATAAAATAGAAGAACCCAAAACATAGATCCTAAGGACAAATTTAAATCAAATTTTCAGTAAATATTTTTGTAAGTGAGGTAGTCTATGGGAGTTGGGGAATGGGGCTGAGAGTAACTAGAACTCACTAGGGTAAGAAATAAGCCCAAAATATATCAAAGAGCTTGCTGTGTACTAATAAATAATCAGTGTGTACTTATAAGTGGAAACTAAAGAGAAGACTCAGGAATATTCAGATGAATCGCTATTGAACAAGTATCAACTAGACTTTGAACTTGAGAGAGAGAGATGGTAAGAGAAACTGGATGGTAAAAGAAAGCTTCCTATTATATAAATCACTGCAGAGTCTAGTAAGGTACACTTAAAAAGCAATCAATTTATAGCTAGAATCTAGAGTAAAATATTTCTGCTTATTTCTGAAAATAATAGTTTTCAAGTAAAAATACTTAAAAAAAATACCAAAAATAACTATTCTCATTTGGAAGTTTTCTTTAAAGGCACACATAAAAATTGGAAAAATTTCTTTAAAAGGACAATTAATCTGGAATTCCTCTGACCACAAATCACTGATGAAGCACATTATATATTTACTGGGGCACCAAGTGCCCAAGAAAGGAGCTCCCCCCATCTTCATGACAACTTTATATTTATTACACACAAACAATCTGCTAAGAGGCATAAAAACAAGCGTACATATGGTAGCATGGTTACTTCTCTGAACAAAATTACATCAGAAAATGAGGGAAAGGATTTTGGATTTCACCTGCTTCCCCTTCTCTCCTTTCATTACTTCTCCTTTCCCTTGTTTTGGAGGAAGGTGGGGAGGACAATGAGACGGGACTCCAAGCAAAGACCTGTATGTTGTACTAGCTTTCTGTGGCCCATAGTGGATCCACATCTACCAAAAACTTTACTGGGGGGAAGCATTTGCTTGGTAATATTAAATAATTACTGAGTAACAATGGTGGTTCCACTGCCTAAAGTCTGAGGATTACCTGAAGGAGCCATGTGGAGTCAGCTAATTCCAAGGCAGGGATAGGCACAATAGCTTTAAAGAGCTTCCCGGTGCTCCTGGTATGCCATACCTGCCTGCTCCCACTCATTCCAACCACCCCTTCCAGCTCCCCTCAACTTGAGACACAGACAAGGGGAATTCAATGAGAAATCCGTCCCAAAGTCAAAATTAAAGACCAAGGTCCTAGCGGGCACTTTAAGATCCTTTATCATCTGGTTCCCCTTCATTCACTCAAGATAATTTCTTTCTGCTTCTGAGCACTTTACCTAATTAATCTCTTTAGGATCTCTTGAAAATGGACTTCTCACTCTCATCTTTAATGTTACTTTTTCTGTTCCTTGAACCTTCAATTTTTTTAATCTTTTCTCTAACAGGGTGGCTCTAAATTATTTTTATCTTAGAGATCTCCTTAGCTAACTACAGTTCTGTTCTCAGTGGTCCCTTCTTGGAATTTCAACCACCCTTTTACATACAATTTGTACCCTTCTATCTAGAATTAGTAAACTTTAATGTATGTCTTAAATAATGTCGCAGAATACATGGCCTAGAGCAGAAAATGTTAATGATATTTCATGTAGGTAGAAAAGATAGGGAAGTAAGTCACTATGTAAGAAAAGAAAAGATAATTTTAAATGTAAATTATTACAAACCTCTTCCGGAGACCAAAATACTAAGAGAACCACATCACATTCATTCTTACGGAGTACAGCTCTCACTGGAGCAGAGGGGTCCTCACTCCTAAGATACTGAAGCATACATCTAAATGCACGAATGTGAAGAAACTGTGTACTGTACTATGTGTTCTCACGAACACAAACACTGAGGGTAAAACAGATACGGCCTTCTTGAGCAGGGGATCAAATTCACCATACATCATGATAAACTAGAACAGGGAAATTAATGAGAGCCTGCCTTCTTTAGAGAGAGCATATGTTTCTCACTCTGAAAAACCAAAAGGAGTATCAGAACAGATCAACAAAGAGAAAACAGAATTACTTACTGTTGGAAATGTATCCATTGCAATATACTGCCATTAAAAAAACCCTTAATATTTTTTTAAAAAAGAGACATAATAGCAACAAAGCAAAATAATTCTTCTATCAAGCAAAATTGTGATAGTTATCCTTTTTTTCTATCAGCAACAAAAAACTAGAAATGTGTTGCAAATAGCATTTCTAGTCCCACAGGAGAAACAAGCCATATTTGGATACTTCTGTTTGGTAAATTTCCTAGCCATTTAACAAGTGTAGTGACATGGGGTGTTCCTTCAAGCATTCGGGGTTAGTATTCAAATAGATCAGGGCTATGAAGACAGAAGAAGTGAACATGGGAAAAACAAACATTTGGACTTGAAAATGAGAATTAAAATCAAACACAATAAACAGCTTCAATAACGCCTTGTACAGTTTTATTTTTATTTGTAATAGACCTCATATTTACTAAAATAAAGTTATGCAAAATCCTGAATGTCTGGCAGTACACATAATGAAGAAAGAGTTCTGCTCTTTTCTTATGAAGATAAAAAGGCTACCCTGCAACACTGACATTACATTTTAAAAGATGAAATTAACAAGTCAAATACATGAGACCATGATGGCAGATAATAATAAATAAATATCACAAGTCATTCATACTAAAACACACCTTTACTCCTGAAACCTAATATCTGGCAGGACCGCCACAAGAAACGCACTTCACTACATGCCCCCTTTTTCCTCAGTTAGGTTACCATGAGGATTCATTTGGACTTGAGCAGAATAAGCTAAACAAAAAACAAACTAAAAAATAAGCTAAAGAAAAAAAATGAAACTGTGCATTCTCTTAAGCTTAGAAACTACGTTTTTCTACACTTTTGAAATGCTGAATTTTCTTAGAATTTAAAGTGCACCTCTTAAAAGTCATTATTGTAATAGGTACCTTAGCAAGAACTGTGTTGTTGATAACACTGTACTGAAGAAGAAATGGGAATTTTACTCCCTGTCATGGCTTCTCTGGGACCAGCTTGCTTTCAGAAATGCATTATCACAATTCGAAAATTTGTGTGCTTTCTTTTGGATGCTGTTGCTTCCACTAACCCAATACTCAGTCTTCCACTCACTGGTTCACTTGACAGCTTTCACAGTGTACGCAAGGAACTGTGACCTCGTGTTTCATACTGCGATGGTTCTGAAGACTGACTGGACAGCTTCCACAGCCCAGGCAGGGCCCCGTGGACGACTTCATTTAGTCTCATAACAACCCTGCAAAGGAGTGCTTCCTATCTCCACTCACAAACACTATGCTGACCTCACTGAATGAAAGGGACTTCCCAATGTCACATGGCTGTTAAGAGTCAGAGCCAGGACAGGAGCTTGGGTATTCTAACTCAAAAAGTAGAATTCTTTCCACCACACACAGTCCTGCCCCTCAAACAGCTTGTGATCTAGCAGAGGAGATAAAACACAGAGCTCAAAACAGAGAAATTTTAAGGAGCTTGCCTCCAACACTTGGGAGAATCAAGCTAAGTTACCCAGATGCTAATTTTGAGCCTCAGCTCAGATAATAAAGCTTCTGATGATTGCTGATACCCAAACATCATCTCGGACTCAGCTCTGGCGATTATACTCCTGAGCCGAAGTCCCTATTTTGATGTCCCATCTCATATCCTACGACTTATGAAGTGGGGTCCTGCCTTGCTCTGGACAGGACTAGAGTCCTGTCTTTGATCTCAACCTTTGGCGCTTTGATTTCCTCTGGACAGATTCCCTTAGAGTTCAGAGTCCCTGTCTGCTCTGCACGTTATCTGGAACCCGCCTGCTCGCACAGATCCCTTAGTTCAAGCTGCCTTCATGCATAATTTTAACTACTGCATTAGTCTAACCAGTTCATTGCCTTCAGGGTAACTATCCTTAAGCCATCCTCCACATTGCTACCAAAATCATCATTACGTAACATAAACCTAATTATGTTCCTCTCTACTTAAAATTTTTCACCAGATCCCTGAAACTTCTAAGATAAAAGCCAAAGCCTTCAAAAGGACATAAAATCCTTTCCTACCTTATTAACTACCACTCATCCCAGGATACTTTATACTTTAGCTACACCAAACTTGTTATTCTTGCAATGGGAAAACAGTTTCCTGCCTCTGAGAGTTTGCATATGCTGACTCCTCTGTCCCGAATGCCTTTATCTCCTTGCAGGCCAGGGAGCCAACTGTCATTCACTCATTAGGGAGGCAGAGGCATTACTCCCATCACTGAAGCTTTCTTCTCTGTGCTCCTGATCCCCCCGACGCAGGCCTCTGTTAAGATGCTCCCACACTGCATGGGAAGGAGTTGATAATACGGAGCTGTCAGCATCTCAAGGGGCAAGACTTCCTATTTAATGATTGTACCTCCAGTAATTTCCTCCGCCCATCTCTGTGAGAGCCCTGCTACCTCCTGCTGGACCCCAACTCCTGTTACTGTATATTCTTTACCTGTGTCAACCATATTCTTATGCGGGATACAAAGATGTCCTTGAATCTCAAATTTACAGAACTAGGTCCTACCTTCTTAGTTTGCAGTGAAGAGAAACAAACTTATTCCTGTGTCAAAATAGGACAAACCAAATGCCAAGTCTGGAGGTATTAAACTCATCTGGCGGGTAAGGAGACTTTAAAAGGTGGCATCCAACTTAGGAGGGACTGCAGACAGGGATAACAGCCACGTCCTACTGGAACAGGACAGGCAGCAGAAAATGAGGTCCTAAATGAGGCTGCTGGCAAAGCAGACAGGGCAAGGCTGCTGTGCCATCCACCACTAAGCAGCTGGGGCGGGTCAGAGACATGTGGGTCCCGGGAGCTCTGTGTACATCTGAGCAGATGTGTATGCTTAGGGACACAGAGTAGTGTTCACATATAAAACAAAAGAAGGAGTGTTTGCGTTCTCTTTCTGTTTGTTGTTGTTGTTCAGAGGAAAAGCAATTAGAAGAGATTGAGTTATAATTAAATTATAATTTAAAAAAATTATCTAACCGTGATACATTGAAAGTCAGAAAAAGGTAAGACAAAGGCTTTGGGAGAGGTTATATTTTAGGACATTTCATGAAAAATGCGTTAATACTGGGAAATGGCAGGAAGAGAGGCCTAAGAAAATCAGTGGGTAAAATTATTTAACAGGCTAAATATTGAAATAATCCATAAGCCTTGTTAGAAATACTCTTAATTCAAATTTACTTAGAGTTTATTTCTTCTTTAATTGTAAAGAAATTTCAAAATTATCAAAATTTTAGAGAGGAAATTGGCAGTTTGAAGAAACAGAAGATAAGATGAAACACACACATATATACATACAGTCATGCGTCGCTTAACAACGAGGATACCTTCTGAGAAATGTTATCAGGTGATTTTGTCATTAGGCAAACATCATAGAATGTACTTATGCCCTAGATGGTATAGCCTACTACACACCTAGGCTAAATGGTACTACTCTTATGGGAGCACTGTCGTACATGCGGTCCATCATTGACCAAAACATCATTACGTGGTGCATGACTGTAGATGTGTATGTACAGTTATACATAGCATATTGTAATATACTTTATAATATTTCTTAAACCTATAATGTGTTAATCACAAAAATGTGAAATATTCTGTACTTCCTGAGTATCTACTATTTACATAGCAGTCTTTGACATCAAGTGAAGCTGTATGTGAACAATCAATTTTTTCTTAAATAAAAAGTACGCTTTGAATATTGCAACCCTCCTATTAATTCTTAGTACAGGATCCATTGTCTCACGCATCCTTTAAGAAAAAAAGTCTATGTGTTATTGCTCCCCTATTGATATTTTCTCTTAAAATATTTCTAGATTATATGCCCTTTAATGGCAGTAAAATCAAGTGCTTATAAAGGTCCAATATCTTAAAATGAGTCAAATTGGTAACAGCATGAACATTTCCGTTTTATTTTGGTTAGAAAGTGGGATACGCCTGGAGCCAGAAGAATGAGAGCAGTAGAAAGGAGAGAGAGGCCCTACTCACCAAACCACGCCTGTTGGTCGCCTTGAACTTCTATGGCTAAGCCAAAGTCGGCCAGTTTCACAGCTGCTCCCTTGGATTTGCTAGCTAAAAGCAAATTCTCAGGCTTTATTTAGAAAGAAAAAAAAGAGACTGAAGTGAGAACCTATTTTAAGTGACTATTCAAAGCTAACAACACTTTATAAGATTAGGGGGGAAAAAAAAAAGTCATGCACTGTTCTCTCTCCTGGAGACTGTCATTCCTAAATCCCAGGGAAAACATGGTTAGAAAATGATTAAAAATGATCATGTGTGCAGGTTTCAGACAAATGCATAAATGTACTAGAAAGTTACTGGACAGAAGAGAGAAAACACTTGGGGAGAGATCACATGAATGGAAGCACCTGTCTTGACCTGCTCACATGTTTCCAAGGGCCACCTGAGTTCCAGACTTGGCCATGGACATTGACTTAGAAGCTTAACAGAGCATAGACATTTTCAGCAGAAGGAAACTTGGCAAAAAGATAACAAGAGTTGGACCAATCTGCAGACATTTGGCAAATGAAATGGTGCGAATTAAATCCTAGCTGACTTCAAGAGTTTGGACCCAAATGTAGTGATTTTGATTCTTCAATGTTTCCAAACAATTTCTGTACAAATTTTGGAGTCTTATTCTGAATTACGTATTAAAATTGCTGTCTTTAAGAATCTGTTTATTCTTAAAGGCAGAAAGACTGTACTACTATTTGCCAAATGTTATAGTTAGCTTTTTTTTTTAATTTATAAGCCAGTTTTTTAAAACATAATTTACATGTCTTCAAAGTGTGATTCAAAGCATTACTTATATATTTATTTTCACATCTTGGAATACTATAAGAAAGATACATTTTTATTTTCTTGGGTATTTATCATCACTCAAGGACTGATAACTCAGTCTTGGAATAAGGCTGTGTCTATACCACCGTTTCCCAACCAGAGCTTTGAGACACATTGGCACTTTGAAAGCAAGCACCATGGCAAAGTCTTGAATTTCCCCGGACCACCAGTGTAGATTCTAAGACATGAAAGAAGAAGATGGTCAGGAAAAGGAGGCTGCTTAACACATACAGAGAAGTCTATTCACCCCCAAATATCTGGATGAACACATGGCAGGGTTGGTGTATATACATGAGAGAGTGGTTCAACATCTTTTTACCCTGGGACAAGGCCAGCAAATTTAGAGGTGTGTCTCAGACTGAAAAAAGTTGGGAAATAATGGACTCCACAAGTGCCAAAACAACTACCTGAAAATTTTAAAAACTCAGTCAATCAAATTGGTTTTGGTTATATACTGAAAAACAATGAATTTCATATTTTTTCATGAAATTTGCTACTTTTTTTTCTTTCTGAATCAGTCGAGTCTGTTGGTTGTTTTGACCTTGTATAAACACAGCCTAAACCAATATTTCATTGATTAATTAAGCCAGCCATGCAAATTAGCAAAGACTCATAACCAGAACTTGGAAGAAATTAGGTTAAGTCTACAGGAAATAAGAGTGTAGGCAAGTAAGTTTTCATCAAATACCAGACTTCTTCAGGCTATTGCTGCTCACTGCCATCAGATTCGTCACTATTAGGACAATTGGTAATTGTAAGGAAAGCTTTGTAATGTTTTAGGGCTGATAGGGTTTCGAATGACCTCAGCACTAAATACATGATAATTTCATTTGGATTTGGGCTGAAGATGTCTCAAGAATATGAAAGATTTCCATGCTGAAATAACTTTTAGTAAAACCTAACATTTGAAATTACCTGGAGTTGTAATTTGTCTAGCAATATGCTACAGTATCTAACCATGTTACATTATTATTTGACCTTCTATTTTCAGAACTAAAATTTCAGGTCTACTACATTCATGCATTTTCTAATATAATCAAGAAGTAATTTCCAGCTATTAGTTTATGGAATAAATAACTTGGAAAAACTACATCAAACTGTAAGCAACAGTTTATTTCTTTGTAACCTTCATTTTCGAAAGCACTGAGACGTCAGAGATCTCTGCTAATACACATCTGTCCTGATTTGTCAAACCACAGACTCATTCAAGAAAAGAGTTCCAATCACTTTGGAAATCACAATCACTTTAAGTCTTTTTAAATCAAGTGGTATTGAAGGTTTGTTGAGCAAATACCAGTGTCATCAGCGAACAAACAAAAAATTTAATGTGCTTTTATTCTTATCACTAAATTGAAAAGCTTCTGGGCAGTGCTGTGTGCATTTTGCCCTAAAACCCCAAGTATCTGCCAATTCAGAAGAAATGGAATGCCTTAGACCTTAATCATGCATGGCCTCTGAATGAGTGGGGCAAATATTCACACCTAGAAATGATCTAGAAGACTTCTCTGGGGGGCCTTGTGAGTCATCCAGGAAAATAAAAAGTCCGTGTGGACCAGTGTTTCACCTTTTACCCATGAAGACTGTTCAGCTGCAGTTATGTTCAGGAAAAGGCAGGGCTATTCCAAGGTTACTGTATAAATATAAAAGTTAATAGCACTGAAATGGTTTCATGCTTATGTATATCTTTTAGGCAAGCCTAAAATACAGAATCATGGAATGCAAACAGAAAAATTAGGATGATTATTGACTTTACTAAAGGTTCATTCACTTTATAAAATTTCATCACGAGATTGCTTCTAATGGTCAGCTTCAATGAAGTATTAAAAATATCACATACAACTCTTTGGAATATATCAGTTTGAATAATCCTGTTATCATGCTCTAACATCCATATAGCCTCCAACTTAAAAATACATTGTACTACAAAAGTTCATTGGCAAGTAGATTAGTTCAAATTCTGAATGCCTATAGGAAGGAAGATAATTTGTGGTCATATAAATAGTAGAATCTCTCAGCTAATCAGTGGCACTTCCTTAAAAAGGATCTCCACTCTTATCTGCTACTATCACACTATTTTGATTTTCTTCAAAGCAAATGAGAAAGGTGAGATGAGAAACACAGTCCTTCCAGTGCAGCTATGGTTGACCACAGGGGCCTAGCACTACGAAAGAAATGGGCAACACGGTGATCTAGAAAGAGGGTGAAGATCTGGGTTTACGTCCTGGGGCTGACTGTTATTAACTCTGTGGACATGGGCAACCCATAGACTCTTGAAGCTAATTAATTAGTTCCTTCATCTCTCAAATGAACATTATAAGTATAAATTCTATCTCACAATAGCATGTACGGAATAATAAAATCCCACTGGATTTTAGGACCGCTATCCTCTGGAAGGGACAATATATACACATTAGTGAAGAACTATGACACTCCTGTGCAGGTGGCCATTTCAATGTGCAGACATTAAATATTTGTAATGAATATTCATAACTTGAGGAATTTCTGTATTCCTAAAATAAATGCAACCTATTATGTTAATCTTTACATACTGAGATTCTCTCTAAATTCTTAGAACGCAATCACTTTTTAGGTTGGTTTTTAAATAGATTCTACTGACATTCTCACACATAGGTTCCTTCCCCACCCCATAGCTTCCTAATGATGCAGGATTTTCCATGACATCTGGTCTTAGTGTCAACAACCATTTATAGCATATCAGCTGTAATGAGCAGCAACTGTTTGAAGTTTTGTTCTGTACTTCCATAAAGATACAATGCTAACTTCTTTCATTGTGATTTGAGATTTTCTTGAAACTGTTCAAATATCTCAAAGGACCTAGGCAAGTTGCTGGCATCACTTTAGGGACTGGAAGAGACTTGGGAGATGAAATAACTCAAACTTTTTGGTTTCTAAATGAGGGAGGGAGGTCTAAAGAGATGAAGCAAGGACTTGCAGCCAGATTTCCTGATTCCTTCTTTTAAAGATGTGATACTCAGGAAACCCCTCGATGGTATAAAAATGGGTCATTTTCAAAAGGTAGCTATCTGTAGAAGAGTTTGAACTACTCAAAAATATTTACTACCCATATCCAAATAAAACAAAGGGAAAACTTACAAAATTCTCACAAATCTCATGAACACATCCTGAGGATTCCTAAATTAGTGTGATCTCTATTAAGGAACTGAGTCGGCAAAGGTGATGATCATCTTCAGCATCAGTCATATCACAGATTTATCTGTGCACATACGTGAGAACTATCTAGGCAATAAAACACAAACATCAGGAATATATATGTGTAGTGAAATCACGTGTTTTACTTTTTTTATGCTTTTTTCTTTATGAATATTATAAAAACAGCAAGTTACTATTTTACTATTCTATATTATTTGATTCTTACATTCCCTTTGATATTAGCTTTTAAGAAGTAAAACTGTCTCTTTAGATTTCTTTCCTCTATCAGAGAGTCTGAACCTTTCAACATGAAGTTAACTATTCTCTGCTTTGGTGTGTTTTCAGTCACTTTTTCTTTGCCAAAGAAGGTGTGAACAAAGCTACTAGAAATAAACTGAAAAGTTTTGCATGAATCAAAAAGCTTGAATATCAAGCTCATTCATGCATACGGTAGGAGTTATTTTGTGCACAGGGTACAAGTGAGTTTAGCTTTTGTTTTTAGACGGAATGGATACCTGAATTTATGTTCTCAGCATGGGGAGGTTTCATCTGATGCATGTGCTGTAAGTCTGTGCTTACGGAGTACTGTTTCCATCACCATGTGCACATGAGCAAGTCCATCAGAATCACTCTGTATTCCATTCCTGTTTCTTGACTGACTTCTGCATTATCAGCACACACTATCAGGCTGACTGAAAGAAGTGGACTGTAACCACAGCAGGACTGTGCGAATGACCTATTCCTTCTCCATACCTGACACACACCAGGCACTCAACTGACTACGTGAACTACGGAATTCACCACCTGCAGAATTTATTCCTAAAATACCTAGACGTACATTATACACAAACGGCAAGTTCTTTAAACTTTTATCTAAACATGGTTCTGAGAAAAGTGGAGAAACTGTGATTTTATAATTACTCAAAATGAAGAATTCACAATTTGATATATCTACTAACCCTCGTTAACAAGGATTTACTGAAAGCATGTCATATTCCCCCCAGAAAACTAATTCCTTTATTTTCTGGTCATCAATTTAATTTTATTCCCATGAAACAGACTTTAAAATTTCCCCAAATCTCCAAAATTATTATTGTCATTAAAATCTCTCTCTCTCTGTCTTATATCCCTCCACCCATCTAATGATTTTTCCCTGAAACAGCATTGTTTTTCAGGAGGCAGGCTAATAAGAAAGGAGCATTCTCAGCTGAGGCAATTCACAGGTGCTGATCTGTTGTTACAAGATTGAGTGGTAGGTAATTTGCTTTCATGAAGTCCTTCAGTAACCATTTCTGACATACTCTAAACTAAAGAAATCTTACCAATTTATGTGAAATACAGTTCTTTGAAAATTCACGGCTATGTAACTGTCTCTATCGACTTCTGTCAACTTATCTATAGAAATTGCAATCTCCATGCTCTGAAATTACAGAACATATCTGACCTGATATTCCTTTATTTCTAATGACATCAAAAGTTGTGACTGCAACCTCCTTTTGTCCTCTGATTCTTCTGGATGCAGTACTTGTGTGATGTGCTTCTTTCTTTCCGGCAGGAACAGCACCAACACATTTTCCACATAATTTAAATAATCTTTGACTCGGTGGCCTGTAGGTTTCATGTACACAGGTCTGCTCTTGTTTTGCTCTGCAATATATGCCCGCAGCTAAGACAGTGCTTTCAGCAGGTGCTCAAGAAACGTTTGATGAATGCTTGTTCTTCTCTTTTTATACCTGACTTTTCAATCTCTAGTTCACAAATATCCCACCCTGAGTTATACTATTTCACCCTGTAAAAAAATAATCTATTTTTAAGCACTCCAAACTGATTGTCTCAATGTGGCCTCAATTAAATGTGGCAAATGCATTTCATTCTTCTCTATGTCTCGTTTTCCAAAGGCTGTGGCCAATGCCACCTTACTAATTCCTAAATAGGAAATTTTTACTTTATATACCAGTGTACTGCCAAATCATGTTGCCCCCTACTCCACATTGCATCTTAAATATACCTTATTCTTGTATTCCTAATGATACAGATTTGTATAGCTCTGAAAAATGCATAGGCAGGATTATTTTAATCTTACGATTCACTAAATTTAGGAGCACCTTCGCAAATAATTCTTAATGTTGATGGCAAAATTATTTTCTCATCATTGTTTTGACCTATTCGTTGGTCTCTATAAAGCCTTTTCAATTCATTCAACTAACTGAATTGAGAGGTGGTAGTGACTAAGCACGTAGACCCTGGAACCAAACTGCTTGGGTGCAAATCCCATCTTACGGACCGAGCGACCTTGAATAAGTTCTTTCACTCACGGTTGCTACATCTCCCCTTATGCCACATGGGGATGCTCATAGTGCCTTCCTCATCAAGTTGTCACAAAGATTCAGATGATAACACAGTGCAGGCTATATGGGGACTGCTTGACAAATGGCAGCTACTGCCATTTCTATTATTAAGGTCCTGCCTTGATCCAAATCCTCCCAAAGACTAGAGCCATATTCCCGAACTGTAGTAATTATGTCACCACTGCTAGATCTCCCTAATACTACTTGGATCTACATCAGTTGGCCTGACACTGGGCACAACTTAGACAAAAGGTTGTGGTCCCTGCATCCACTGGATACTGCCTGGTGCTGACTGATGTGCTTTCTTGATGCTAATATCCCACCACCCTGAACCTGCTCCTGTTGTTTATTTCTGGGACATCCTCCAAATGCCTGCTGTCCCTCAGCCTTGTCTCTAGGTCCTGATAATTTTCCACTTGGTAGATTCCACTGTCTAATGAAACCCAAGGAGTAGAGCTTATTCAAATATTGAAATGGTGATCATTATGCTGCAGATATATTTATTTTATTCAATATTAATTAACACACAATCTATTTTATTCACTGTTGCCTTTAATATTACAAGTGTGCTTTTGGTTGAACTTTGTTCATTCCTAAATTGAAGGAATATGCTCCAACTATTTACTAGGTATAAGGTCCTATGTTGGGTACTGTAGAGTAATACAAGATGTTAAACAGCTATTATTCTAGGAGGGGCTTACAAACAAATTTTACAGGCCTCATATGCTCATAGGTGCCTGTGATAAGGATGATAAACATAACACTTCCATGTTTTTTTTATCTCACTGATATGGAGAAATTAAACTGCGTATCAACCATCTGTACTGTACATGAATGAACATAGGAATTATGATATGGAAACAAAGATATATGGACTGATAACAGTAAGGGCAACATTTTGTTTAAAGTCTGGTAATGAGAAATTTCAGCAGTTGAACTTTTTTATTTTAATATACTAGTAAATATGCTATCACAAGTAGTCTATTTATCAGATAGACTATGAATGGTGGAGATAAAAGACAGAAAACAAAGTCAGGGATTTAACACACTCAAAGTGTGCATAAATTCCCTCCATTGCACAAGTTTTAGATCTCTAAGTATGTTTATGAAATGACCTACTGACACAAGCACTGAGAACCAGACTCGACTGAAGTCTATCCAAGTCGGCAACGTGACAGAAACTAAGACAAAATTCCAGACATCATAACCAGCTCCATCAAAAGCCCGTCTCTGTCCTCTCTCAAAAGCAGAGGAAGAACGGGAAGCAGAAACACTTTTCCCCTTGAAAGGAATCTCATGGGTGACGCCGCAGCCTGTTTCTATGGCAGTAAGTCTCCTTAGAAATCACCTACCTGCGTTTTTAACTAGTGACTTTAGCTCTTATGTCAGAAAATATATTTTTCTTCACAACCTATACCCTAGGCCCATTGCCAGCCTTGATTAAAGTTGCAGTCTTTGAAGGGCTCAGCTGACTTTGGACATGGATAGAAGTCCAATGTTGTAAGTGCACAAAATACATTTTAGAAGGCATGGAAGAGAATTCAGATTTTTCACTCTTGGCTTTTAGAGCACATTTTTAAGTATATAAAAAGGAGTTGAATGTTTCTAATGATAAATTTATTAAATAGAGTATCCTACAAAACAACACAAATAATGTGCATGTCGGTATATGTTCACCTAAAAAGGAAACTGATACTGAGAGCTGTGGGAAGTAACTAAAGGGGCTCTGTCTGTACATGGCTAGTAAGGAACGAGGTGATCACCGAAGACAGGAATTTTCAAAGGAACATATTGGTTTTCCTTTATCCTGATGGGTAACTTTAGTAAGTGTTAGCGGATGTACACAGTCCCGTCTTGGCTCTCCCAAAGAACACACCATTAACCACATCTTTGCTTCTGACATTTAAAGCTCTCAGACTCAAACTGAAATCAAAGGAAGATTCCCGAAAATTAAGGCAGTGTTTTGCTTAGAAATCACATCTTCACGCAACTCCCTGTGGAGCTGTAGATATAGACTCTTCTAGAATATACTAAAGGAAAGGAAACGATAGATTTACAATTTATTATAACTAGAGAGTCTGCGAGTGAGAAACCAGCCTAGGTCCTCCCACCAAACGCACGCAGTTCAGGACATTCTGACTTACCCTTTGCCACCTCGACACAGTCGTGTGTTGCACAATGAGGTTCTGGTCAACAACGGACCGCACATACAATGGTGGTCCCGTAAGATTCGTACCTTGTGGCCTAGGTGTGCAGCAGGCTAGATTTGTGTAAGTACACTCTATGATGTTCACACAATGACAAAATCGCCTAATGACACGTTTCTCAGAGCATATCCTCGTCGTTAAGCGACGCATGACCGTACTGATCTCTGGAAAAGACTGAGGCTTCAAAGAATCACAACTACGTGGTGCTCACATTTGCCATTCTGTCCACCGGGCAGTTTCTTCCGTTTAAATTTCTAAGCCTTCACTATTTCTCTGAAATTCCATAAGTAAAACCAGAATGCTGAGAGAAGGGAACAAAAAATTAGTAAAAGAGTAGTCTCCTTCTGAACTAATTTCTAAATGATCTACACATTTCTCATCCTCAATGGTATCAGGAGCTCAGCGAAGTCTTAAAAGCATTAGCAAGTATGCTTTTATTATGTAATATATGCAACATAAATATTATTTGATAATAAAATTTATTTTACTTTTATTCCATCTGTTTTAAAAGGCCCTAGTATCTTGGCCGCTAGGCATATAAATAAATAAAGAACCAGGAGGCCTCAATGCCCTCAGAATTCCTGGGACTAATGTTAAGGGAAAGAGATTTCAGAACCCAAAATGGGGTTCTCAGCACCCAATCATTTGGGCCTAAAATTTACTTAATAACCTTATCTCTATTCACTTTATAATTTTGATAACCCTTTATATAATATTAGGTATATATGGCATGACTACAAAATAGTACATTTGATTAATGTCCACAGAACAAGTTTAGATTGAAGACGAGACCATCAGTCCTACTCAAAGTCACATTAGATACTATATCCACTCTTAGGAGGAAGGAAATGTAGCAACCTATTTATTGTAAATGTCAGGAAATTATTTCTCTCTGGATGAAATGGGATTTATACGTCTGAAGCGTGTATCAGAGAAGAGATGAAGTAAGTGAGACTGTGGAGAGGGAAAGTGTTTCTGTAATGTGTTGGAATGAGTCCACACAACTGTATCGCTCATATTCTTGCCTTTACAGGCATAACTGCAGCTGAACAGTCATTAGGAACTGTGTGGTGGTTGATCTCCAACGACATTACTCACCTTCAGGTCCCGATGGACTACGCCCATCTGATGGCAGTGTAGCACAGCCTCCAGGATCTGCTGAATGCAATGACTGCATGCAAACACCAGGGGGCGTGTGTTAGTTCCAAGCTTACACTCACTGTCTGTATACCCTCAGAGAGACTGGGTTAAAGTGCAAAACCAACAGACAACTGGGGTCGTATTTTACCACCTTCAGTAATGTAAACATATTGCTCAAGCAGAGTGACTACTACCTCAGAACAATCAGGATCTTGCCAGATGTGAGCCAAATGTGATCCACTTGTTCTAGAAAAATCCATCTTAAAAATATTTCACTTAATGCAGGAGCTCATTTCCTGGTTATAAATTCTTACAGGAAATGAACTGGAACACAAATATAATCTCTATAGTTGTGCTCCGCCTCCACCCTACACACAAAAGCTGTTTCCCTCTGCTCTCCCACTTTTCTCATATCATTCCAAAGCTGTCACGGTAGCAATCAAGGTGCCATTAAGCTTAAATTAGGATACGTAATGAATTTTTGATAAATCATTAACTTCTTGTGCTTTAATTTAGCTGGCAATTATTATCTCTTGCCTGAGGGTTCACCAGACTCAAGCGGAGCAATGTGTAGCCAGTTGTTCTGCTGCAGCAACCCACGGTCTCAGAACAGAAGTGGTGTTTAGATCTACAGGCGGACATACATCACAGGCCGACTTCATCTCCAGGCAAATGCTGGACGTTTCAGGAAAGCCTGCCCCCAAACCGCCGCTGGTGGGTTCCTGCTTGGAAACCTAACAGGTTGTGTTCTTAATACCATCCTTCTCTTTTTGCTATGATGTATATTTAGCCTGTAGATGAGCAAACTGAAAGAGGCGTCATGCATTACCATTTCGTCATTTAGTCATTTTAGGGAAAAATTGGGAAAGGCAAGGGAACCATTTTAAATACCCACCCTCTGCCCTTTCCCCAGAAAAAAATAACAAAAAAAACTCCTTTGATTCAGATTTATGGACTCCATATACTGACCTTCAGGTCCCTGTGAACTATGCCATTTAGGTGACAATGATTTACACTTTCTAGAATCTGCTGTATACAATGACTGTAAAGATACAAGGGCAGAATGGAAGGGAGACATTTTAAAGGCACATAGTCACACTGAATACAAAAGAAAATGAAAGTTCAAACGAAACAAGCAAACAAAAATTATATTTTTTCACAACATTTCTTTAGCTTTCCATTGGAATTAAATAATGCTGAATAAAGCTAATTCTGGTTCTAACAAAAAATGACATCCAACATAGAATTTGTGACATGTTCAGACAAAACAATTTGAGCTGTGTTTTTCATTGCAAGTGTACAAATTAAGTCACTTTTATACAGAAGTCAAAATTTCCATATGCAGGCAGAGAAATTTATAAGTAATTCCCATAATGTTCTGGGAAAATTCGTCAAAGATATAAAATTCATGGATATTTCTCATACACATCTAAACTGTTTAAAATCTGAGGTCACAATTAAACATAGGTGTTGAAACAAGAGGGTAAACACAGATGAAGTGGCAGGTGAAACGGGTTAAAAAAACGGAAGGACACATTTATCATTTTGACTTAGCAATGGTGCTTCTCGCATAATATATGAAGAGGAGAACTATTGCAGGTCTCCAACAACACACGGAGAATTTACAGTGAGCCCATGACATGAAATAAACCCTTCTTTAGTACAGTAAATACTCTAGGGCAGGCCTAGGTACTTCTAAAAAAAATAAATAAAAATTTAAAACCCCCTGAGGCACCAGCAATTGTTAAATACATTTCCATACACCTCAGTGAAGGAAAACTTTTGCTTATTACTATGTCAAAATGCACCATTTAGACTTTTCTTAGTAGAGGCTTACTGACGTCACGTAGACTGCTAATCATATTAGAGGGGGGAAATCATTGCTGGCACCTATAGGTCCTGAGAGCTGCCCCCTGACATGACAGTAATGTGGAACACATCACACGGATGAATTCTGTGCAAGTTCACTGTGTGGTTCTAGAGCAGGTATGTAGAGAATTACGTTCATCCATTTAAGGATTAGGTAAACATTTTTATGAGGACATTTTCAACCATTTCATGTACAAAACATTACTCCAAAGTAAATTCTTAGATTAAAAAAATAATCACCATCTGATTTATTACAATGTAAATGTCAAAAAATTGATCATGACTGATTTTCTACCTCTAACTCAATTAAGAGTGTACTAAAAGCCTTACATTGGTTGTTTTTGACTATATAGCTTATTTGAGTGTTGACAATTATTTTTTGAGTCATGTGACTCTTTTTCCTTCTTCAATAATGTTCACTTTATACTCCTTTTTAGGAATTTCACCTTCTCTTCTCAAACCACAGAAGTTATTGGGCCTAGAAAATAAAGACGTAAATGATAGTTCATATTCAATGAACATCAGTTTGTTTCTAGTGAGGAGGGATTCAATTCTTAACTTCTTGAGGACTAGTAAGAAAACAGACTTTTGCAAATTATTTGCGGAATATGCTCTTTATTCTTGTAGTTGGGAAGAGAATGTTTCTTTCTCCTTGATTTTGTGTGGGACCTATCCTAAAACATAAGCCATAGTGAATTCCAAGACCTAAGGGAAGTGCGTGTATAAAATGGCCCAACCCGTCAGGCCCACTCTGCCA
Source organism: Equus asinus (assembly GCF_041296235.1). Lineage (NCBI taxonomy): Eukaryota > Metazoa > Chordata > Mammalia > Perissodactyla > Equidae > Equus > Equus asinus. The sequence continues at coordinate 8,120,745 of NC_091792.1, forward strand.
TCTGCAGGCTCTTCCATTGTGAGAATGGTCTCTACTCCAATTTCAACCAATATTTTTTCAAACATAATAATAACCTGTTTACTTAACTTTAAAAAAACAAAACAAATGATATTCCCTAACATGTTCACTACTTTGATTAAAACTGTAAGTCTCTCTCGGCAAGTGGGCAAATAGCTGCTTCCAAGAAGACTGCTCTGAAACCCCTTTTCAGAGGCCTAATGTGAGGATTTGGGATAAACTGAGCAAGTCATGATTTACTAATAGTGTAAGTGACACAGAACTTTCTATTTGACTTTGGCAGTAAAAATTCCATTAAAAAATTAGAATGCAGTCATGTACAGATAAGATTCACAGAATGTCATAAACGACGGTATTAAACCAAGAAGATTAACTAGAAATTTGGAAGTGAGCCTGTGGATGCAATGTGCATTTGGAGGGATGGGGAACCTATGATCAGCTGCCTCTGCTGAGGGCCGGGCCACAGGGGATCAGCAAGCCTTGGGAAGCTCTGACAGCATTAGCGAGCGGAGGCGGGAGATCGGTAACTGAATTTTCATAACATTTCATTTACATTGTAATAACGAGCCAATCACTCACGGCTAGGTCTTCAAAATAAGCATCAACTGCAGAATATATGGAACGCTGAGAGGAGTTAACACTACACGGTCTAAGTGACATCTTAGCACGCAGATTACTGTTACATCACTCCAAAACCATTGCCTTTGTGTAGCCTAGGAAGTTTCAAACTAGAAAAAATGTCAGCCATTTTTAACTTCTGTAAAGATTTTGCCAATTAACAAGATTGGGAAATCCTCTTGAACCCTCTGAAATACGTAAATAAATATTTTTAAAGTGAGAGTTCCCAGGGTTATAATGAAATTTCCAAAGAGTTGACAACTAATGCTTTAGAGACCACTGGGGCTTTTGTAGTCTGTTTCTTTCTATGGTCTCTGATTAGACAGACGTGGGCCCTTCAGTGGAGCTATCTGTGAAGATGGAGTAGCTCCATATCTGCTACGTCCAATCAGTAGCCACTGCCCACATGCGGCTATTACGCACTTGGAATGTGGCTGGTGCAACTGGGGAACTATACCTTTTATTTTATTTAATTTTAATTAATTAAAATTGAAATTAAAATAGCCATCTGTGACTAGGGGCTACTGTACTTCTCAGCCCAGGATCGAGAGCTAGAGGTCTCAATCTTTGATCTCTTAACTTGGCTAAAAAACATATTTCTTTAGCAGAACTCATTCCAGTTAGGCTTTTTTTAAAAAAAATAAATAAAATACGAGCTCTAATTATAGATGCTAGATAAAAATAGACTTTAGACCAGATTCATGGACTTTTTGTTTCAAAGAGACCAGATACATAGATTTTTTTCTTTTCCAAAAAAATCATCTTGGAAATCCTTAAGAGGATCAATTAAGAGGAATTCCTCATGAGAAGAGGTCCAAGAGGGTATTCTGAGATTCTCATAAATACTAAGCATCATGATTCATTTGTAAAGAGATATATTGAACAAGTGTCACTGGAAAGCTGAGTCCTGTATCTTGCCCACGGCAAGTCACTTACCTGGCATCGGCTTCACTGTAATATTCTCTCGCCACTATGTCTTCAAACAGCTCACCTCCAGTAACTCTGTGAAGACAAACAAGATGTTCACATTAAAAAAGAAGAAATTAGGCATCAATAGATTTGTACCAGTGTTCACACAGAACTTTTGTTTTCAGATTATTTAAAAAATTATTGTCGGAAGTATTTTAAAACGTTACGAGCCATTAAAACAGTTTTCATGATGGTCAATATATATCAATCTAAACACTTCCATCTTCTCTGTCTTTGTGTCACTAGATCCTGAGGACATAATTTTCTGCATGTCATATTCAGTGATCTCTCTTACAGAACATAGTTTCTCTGAAACTTATTTCAATTCTCCAAATATTAACTGAGGTCCAACGAAGTGCGTGGAAAAGTTTAGGAACATTTTCTGAACAAAAAGAGAAGACGATGCACATCGTGGCTATGGACTGTGATTTGCAGGCTGTATCTCTCAGAAGGGGCTTGTTTCTTAAACTGCAATGACCATGCCTTTATGGGCTAGAGGTGGCCTTCCAGAATATTACCACTTCTGGGCTGAGAGCTTGATTTCCTCTGTAAGGCCCCCCCATTTCTTTTATGTTCCATGTATTTGCCAGTGAACAAAGACTTAGGGTTTCTGGCAGTGTCCTAGGAGGCACCAGTAGTCCTTTCCAATGGGAAGGAGGCATATGCGCCTGCCCTCTGGAAGTGAAGAGTTCCCCCCAATGCAACTCAGCAACTGAATTTAGCGACTCCAGGAGTTCGCTCAAACCACGGTTTCAAGATTCTCAAAATAAGGAGATGTAACTATATTTGGGATTCCTTTTTTTCTCTAGGTCCAAAGATTACTGCTTTGGGGCTGGAATTCTCTGACCAGTGATTCCTTGGCTTAGGCATTTTTTTTTTTTCCTGTAAAAAAAGGTGATTTTAAATTTCAAAGTAATAATAGTTTTGTAGTAAAATTCAAAAACCATGGAAGTGTACCAAGTACTCCCCTATCCCTTAACCCTGATTCCACTCTCTGGAATAAACAAATTTTAACTCCATGTGCATCCTTTTAACTTTTATGTGTCTTCAAACATCTACACTTTTCCCTTGCGAACACACACAAAGAAACATACTTTTCTCATAAAAGTGAAATTGTACAATACATATAAATTATTAGGCTGCGTTTCTCATTTGGCATGGGCACTGTTTCATGTCAGAAGCACTTTCCCCTATTTATAAAATAAGTAATAAAGAGAGACACATGTGTGTTTGTGAACAAACACGCACACATATATATTTGCATATTTGAGAGTATTTACAAAAGATAAATTCTTAAAAGTAAAATTGGTGGGTCAAAGAGTATCCACATTTGGGTCTGGCCCTGTGGCCTGGTGGTTAAGTTTGGCACACTCCACTCTGGCAGGCTGGGTTCAGACCTACACCACTTGTCAGTGGCCGTGTTGTGGTGGCAACCCACATATAAAATAGAGGAATACTGGCAATGGATGTTAGCTCAGGGCGAATCTTCCTCAAGCAAAAAGAAGAATATTGGCAACAGATGTTAGCTCAGGGCAAGTCTTTCTCAGGAAAAAAAAGTATTCACATTTAAAATTTTGTTGGGAAGACAGGGCAAATTGCCTTTCAAAATGGTTTGTACCCCAACATTGTGAAGGTGCTCACGGCCCACATCATTACTAACAATGGTTGTTATCAATAAACAAAAACACTCATCTAATTTGAAAAAAGTTCTCATATTAATATGAATTTCTGGATTATTAGTGAAGTGAACCATTTTTTCATGTATTTATTAGCCATTTCTTCCTCTAGTGTGATCTGGCTTGATTTTAAAAGGAAATTTCAGCTTTGGAGTCTAACCCTGTAACAGCGAATATCTGCTGAGTGCTTCCCAGGTGCCACACAGTGAACTGAACATGATGTTCTCAGAAATCCTCACAATTACTCTCTGACATGCATTTTACGATTAGCCCAATTTACTGACTGGAAAATGGAGGTGAAGAGAAGTTAAGTAACTTGCCCAAGACTACACAGCCTTCCGTGGCACAGGTGGGCCATCCACTCCACAGGCCATGCTCTCAGTCACTACACAGTGCAACCTTTCCAATAATTACACTGTCAGACTTTCTAGAAGTTTAGGAGGCACGAGTCATTTGGAAAAGCATCAGAAGAAGGTATAAAGCTTGGTGTACGCACATTACAGAGTGTGAGATAAAATTATTCTTACGATAGCTTTCTTTTTTTGGTTCTTGTTTGCTTTTTTGCTTTAATAAGTTCTGAAATATCATCAAATGATAACATGTTCCAGAGATCACCAGTTATTATTCTCCTTTTCTACAGGAAAAGATGCGATACTAAAAACTGTAAATTTGTCTGAAAGTGTATGTAACTTTTCCTCTCTCCATTGCATTCTGGATATTTATAAGTCCTTTAATGTTGAAGTCATTATTTTCACCCTTCTTCTTTTTACATATAAAACGTGCATCTAAAATTATCATTTGAAGCTTCATAGGGGCTTCTTCTGAAAACCATGGGTACATGTCCATGTCATTTCATTTAATAGCATAGCTAGGTGTTTTTTCTAATCAGGGTCTATAATAATAATGGAAAATCACACAATGTGCCCTAGATAAATTATAGTACAAAATAATTAAATATTAGATAGAAATTACTTCCAATAAATCCATTACTGTCTCTATGATGATGATAACAGTTTTGTGGGATTTCTTCCTTTGACTGTGACTGATGTAGATATGATATATATTCATATTTATTTTTGTTTTTGACCACAGGCTCCTAAAAAATCTGTATTACAAGCAATTGTGGATTGTTAAAGTGTTTAATAAATATTGATTAGAAAGCCTATTGTCGTTAATGAAACTGCTGCTGCTTATAGTAGCTCCTTAAATACACTGAATATCACATGAGAATTGTCAGATCCTAAACCACTGGGATCTTTGATACCTTGGCGCCTAACCTAGCATCTGACACATAATATTTGCTTAATTGATGAGTGCTGAAGTAATGATTAAATGAATTATCCAAGTCAGAAAATCATGCTATCCATTTACTGTAAGTCTGGACCTTATATGCACTTAAAAAGAAAAAAGAAAACACTAAAATTTAGCCATACATGGCAATAGGTTTTATTTCGTAAGGGGTTTGTATTTGAAGAAGAATATTAAAGTCAGAGGGCCTAGATTCTGATAATTTTCAGTGAACTACAACAGCTGTTATTAAAGTGCAGGGGTGCAGGGTTGTAGGTTGGGTTTTGGGTAATGCACGTAACTGTCTCTGACAACACTCTCTCTCATTTTCTAGCATTCATTCTTCTCATTATTTAAAAATATCCCTGTGCAAATGAAACATTTTATCGTCTCTGCAATATATATGATAAATATCTGGGAAGCAAAAAATGGAACTCTAATAGAACACACTGCCTTACAGAGAAACTATTGAATTTTCTAACTTTAACACATTTCTATACTCACATTATTGTTTAATGGACCACAAAATTAAGCAGTAGTTATTACAGATTTTTGACAATTTTTAGTGTGTTATGTGAAATTTCATACAAAGCCACAAATTAAATGTCTCATGAAAAAACAGATTACTTAATTAACTAGTAGAGATTTTGTGAATAAATTGATGTTAGAGTTCTGCTATGATATGAGGCATCTCAATTACATATTTGAAGCATTAATTACCACTTATGAATCTCTAGAACATTAGGGCCTACGGCGAAAAGAAAGATAATTTTAGGACCATGAAAAGATGTGACTCCACATATCAAAAAGATAAATGTTTTGGGGCTGGCCCCGTGGCCGAGTGGTTAAGTTCGCGCGCTCCGCTGCAGGCGGCCCAGTGTTTCGTCGGTTCGAATCCTGGGTGCGGACATGGCACTGCTTGTCACACCACGCTGAGGCAGCGTCCCACATGCCACAACTAGAGGAACCCACAACGAAGAATACACAACTATCTACCGGCGGGCTTTGGGGAGAAAAAGGAAAAAATAAAATCTTTAAAAAAAAAAAAAAAAAAAGATAAATGTTTTTTCTGTCGTTATTGTTGTTTATAAGGATTTTGATTCATCCTGTGTTATCCAGCTGAATGAATTATTGTTTCTAGTGTATATATTTGTGGCTTCTATCAGAAATGGTTGAAAGTAGTTTCATCTTGAATAAACATTTATAAAATTTCATGAGGAATACAGCCTTGACTATCAGGCTAAGCAGCTGGTAGAGTCCAAGTCTGGGCTTTGGAAGAAAAAATGGTGCCACGTGAACTCAAGAACCAGCAGTGACTTTGAGATTAGAACCAGTGTGGAGGTGCTGGTGGGAAAACCAGGAATCTCAGGCTGGAAAACAGGAACCAACAGAGGACCCGGCTAACTCACAGCGAGGAGGTAATCTTGCCAAGGCAGGGCCAGAAATGTTCCCTGGAAAAAGAGCAACCCCCCGCTGCACTAAGTAGAAAGTTGAAGGACAAACCCGATGAGCAGAGGCCGCCAGACCTGAAATCCAAGGCTTGAAGCAGAGGCAGCAGGAGTCATGTTAGCAAAGAATCACCACGGTTAGATTTTTGTTTGTTTGTCGAAGACCACACCATATACTGCCTTGCATTTCGGTGACTAGTATGTCTTCTAGTGATCTCCTCCAGGGCAGAAGCTATGATGGTGACGCATTCGTCTATGTCACCTGCATGGTGCCCAGAATCCTGCCTTCCATACTGTTGAACAATGACAACAACAGCAAATATCCGTTGAGTGCTTGTCACATGCCAAGCCCAAGCACTGTTCTGAGTCTCCATAGGTTGTAACACAACAACCTCATGAGGTCAGTACTAGTGCTTTTCCCATTTTACAGATGAGGAAACTGAAGTCATGGAGATAAACGACTTTTCCCAAGAACATACAGCACAAGAAAGAGACAGTTAGTTTATTCTCATCTGTGCGGACCTAAGAGCTGTCCCTTGGACACAATCTGGAGAGCAGGACAAGGGCAAGTGAAAGGTCTCTGGAGATCCCAAAGGGTCACACGGAAAGACTGGGAAGAACACTGACATAAAGCATTCCCACTTATAACCCCTGTAATCCTCGGATTAAAGTCAGACAGTCAGACGGTTGGCAAGGACTGGAGAGCAGTCCCTGGTCAGAGTGAAGCTCATCAGGGTTCATTAACAGTAGTAGTATGGGCTTTTTTGGCTGGACAATCCTTCACCATGTGGGATGGTCCCTTGCATGGCAAGACTGTCAGCACCAGGCCCCATACCAGGTGCCAGCAGCATTACTTTGTCAGTGTGGCAACCAGAGTGCCAATCCCAGTCACCCCAAGGGCCCCCAGGCACCCCTGACGAGAACCACAGAGCTAAAGGACCAAAGTCTATGGAGATACAATGGAAATCTTAGGGCTTCTGAGCACCATGTTCGAATATGGTCATTCAAGCCAACCACTGGTGCCAGGGTCCTTCAGGCAGACATCTATTATGGAACATTGTCTCTTCAGGACCTTACAGAGTGCCTGGCATATAGAAGGAGCTTAGTAAGTTTTTGCTGGGTGAATAAATGATTAAATAATTAAATGAGCTAATGAAACTATAAACATCAGTCCACAATTTTATGGTTTAATCTGTTTTTAAGCTAGAATCTGAGGGTGAAGAGGCCTAACTACCATTTCATATTATTTATCTATCAATCTCTAACCAAATTCTGTTAATTTTATCTCCAAAATGGATCTTGAATCAAGACTTCTTTCCATTTCCACTACAAGCTCACTAGCCCAAGTCATCACTGTCCCTCGCACTACTGCAGTAGCCTCCTACTTGGCACCACTTCCTCTCTTGCCCTTATGCCATCAGTTCACTAGCTAGCAGCTTTAAATATACTTCAAATTTTGTCTTATGCCTGTATGAGGCCCTTAAGGAGCTGTCCATTGCTTTTCTAGATAAAATCCTTACATGACCTTCAAGTCTATGCCTAACTTGTACTCTGCCTGTCTCTTGACCCTCCTGGTAGCCCTCTCCATCCTCCTCCAACTACAATGGCCTGCCTCCAGTCCCTCAAGTGCACCAAGCTCCCTCCCAACCCTGGGCCTTTTCACATGCTTGTCTTTCTTCCAGGACATACCCAATCTGTATACCTCTACTATTTGGTGAGTAAATCCCTCTTATCTTTTAAAATTTGGCTTAAATTTTCTATCCTCCCATTCATCTAAGACCCCCCCACTCATCTAATTTATCTTACCCCCTAGAATCCTGTGTTATTCTTCACAGCACTTATCACCCTTACAATTATGTTTGTGTATGTACTCATTTGTTTAACGTTTGTCTCTTTGCTAGTACAGTAGCTCTGGGAGGATAGAATCTGTTCTTGCTTTTTCACTAAAAAATAAGGAGTGCTAAGCCATAGTGCCCATGAGAAGCTCATTAAGTGAATGATCCCAGAGTTTCATATTTCACAGAGAGCCAAGATGTGTGGGGTGATCACATGTCAATGCTGAACGATAATAATGGTGATGACAATGAAAAAATAGAGTATAATCTAATGAACACTAAATACATATTGCTATTTCCTATCCCATTTTGTGGGTTCCAGAGGGCTTTAGAAAATGATCCATATCATAGTCGTGAATGCTAATAAACAATTCTACATCAGCCAGTTGTTAAATTGATCATTTGTTCCACTTTTGTTTTCCACATTTAGGCAGCATGGTCAAATAGAGAATGAAGTGGATTCAACATTCCAGTTTGATGTTAGCCAACTGTGTGAGGTCAGGTCAGGTCAAAATTTTTCTGTGCTGAATTCTGCCTATTCATAAAATGCAAAGAGAAAAGACAGCATTTCTCCCTATTCAGAGACATGAGATAAGGGGTGTGCAATTTGTGTTCTACACAAGGGCACCGGTTGACTCCATGTTCAGCAAAGTGCCCATACCAGGAGCTTTATCTAATGGTCCAGAAGTACCAAACAGGTTAACAGTGGCCCTATCCATCTCTGACAGTTCCATAAGTAATTCAGTTCACATCATCCCCTACTCACCAAGATATGACTACCATGTCTTCAGAACCCCTTTGGGATCCCCGCGGACACTCACTGAGGCAGGTGAAGTGTTCTCACCATGAGAATATCAAATTTGAAAGTAAATGGTCTTTCTGTAATGTCTGTTAGTTGTGAGCTATTTATGGGATCTTTATAAATTCTTATGGAAATCTTGAAACTGAATTTAGGGCTTTGCAAGCTGTTGTTTTGGAAACCAGCAGAGTTGTTTGCCTCTCTCGTGTCTTATTATAGTACTTATACTTACCTTTTATGATTTGGGGCTGGTCTACTAAGGGGCAGATCACCTCCTTGGCAACTGATGACTTGCAATTACATAGCTTTGCACCAGTCCTACCCTTTGATCACCAAAATCATGCTTGGCACATGCAGATATATTGTGATGATAGATGAATAGATATAATAATGCATGTGACTCTTCAGAAGAAGACAAAGCAACTGACATCAGAGTGCCTATGTATACACAAAACAGAAAAAAAATTGATAAGCCATCCATGCAGACCATGGTGAGTGCCCTGTTGAGACATTAGGCTCCCCTGCCAAGCGTGGGCTCTGGTCCCTTAGAGGTCCAGTCCCTGGAGTTGAAGCTGAACTCAGATCCAAATGTACAAGACACACTTTTGGAGCTGAGGGAGCTGGTTGAAGAGAGCTGGTTATAGCCTAGACCCGGGGTTGGGTAACAACAATCTTCAGTTAAAGATGACAGACCAAAGGAGAAATACCCTTAGACACACTGGGAATTTGTACTGTAGATAACATATACACAGAAAACTTCTTACAATTACTACTTAATTTTCTGCTTCATCTACCTAAGCTAAGTACATATCCTATTCACATTTTAAAAAGAAGTCAATTTTTATATATTTATAGCAAGTTTTTAAAAAATATTGATGTCACTGATATTTATTTGATGGCCTCAACATTTTTAAGTAATTTGCTATCATTAAATTATATATATATTATATACATTGTATATACAATATATATAAAATCTCACAAAACATATAGATACTAATTTTAAAAAGTGAAAGAAAAATTTCTAACATATATCAAACACCTCACCAAGATACCTGATTATACTCTACTGTGCATAAAAAAATAAAAACCAATAACAAAAGGAAAGCAATCACCAGTAATAGATTTACACATACTACATATGTTCTAAAGAATCACAAGAGAATATTTACAAAATGAGTTTTAAAAAGAGTGAAAAAGTATACCTAATTAGAAACAAATTTGAGTGCTCTGGAGAAATTAACTATTAACTGCACAACTGGAATGCAGTAAATCTATCAGAAGTACTGCTACATAAAAAGATAAACTGAAATCTTTTTTTAAATTTTTTTATTTTTTGCTGGGGAAGATTCACCATGAGCTAACATCTGTTCCCAATCTTCCTGTTTTTGCATGAGGAAGATATGCCCTGAGCTAACATCTGTGCCAGTCTTCCTCTATTTTGTATGTGGGTTGCCGTCATAGCATGGCTGCCAACAAGTGTTGGAGGTCCACACTCGGGAACTGTACCCTGGGCTGCCGAAGTGGAGTGTGCTGAACTTAACCACTAGACAATAGGGCCAGCCTCGATAAACTAAAAATCTTGATACTTGTGCTATCTCTTGTCATTCACTAGACTAAATTTCAAAGAATATAATATGGACATGATTATTTTAAATTTATTTATATATTAAAATCACTGCCATTTAAAAAACTCCTGTATTACCAGAATTTTTCTTCATATTTTATTTATTAGGCCTGGGTAATCCTTAGAGAAAAATTATAATCACTTTCTAAAAAAAATCTGCCATTAGGCCTCTGATGAATATTACTCACTGATCATCATCACCTTATAATCACCCATCATTCATCTTTTTACTGATACTGGAACAGGCTAGGAGTCCTGCTGAGGTTGGTCTGAATCTTCCTGTGAATGCAAGTTTTCACTGTTAATGTCAAGGCAACCGCCGTTGACTGAAATATCACTGCAGCTAAATTTTGTTTCACAAGTTAATTGGGCTGTAAGGGTCTCTGTACCTCAGTAATTCATCTGAAAGTTGGCATTAGTCACTAGAGGAATGTGCTGCCTATATTTAGCCACAAAATGTTTAGATCATGTTATGAAAGCAGCAAAGCCACTCTAAAATGGTGGGAGAATTTATACCCCCAAACTGAGACTCTAACACATTTCTGACCAAGAATATTCCAGAAGGAATCCTGGAATAGAGGTGACAGATGAGTGAAGCCAGTGACTCCATGATACATCCCTATAATACATCAGGTTTTCCAGGTTCTGGAACACTGGGATTTTCCAAGAGGACAGACAAGAGAAGATCCTATCATTTTGGAGTCTTGAATATTCAGGAGACAGGCAGGCTCACAGCTGGAGAGGACAGACTGCTATTGTTGATCCCTGTGGGTGTGCAGATGTTTACAAAACAAGGGCCCAAGCTCTGTGTGGCTGCAAGCTATGAAATGGCGCTTGTTGTTCTGAGGATTGGGGGATACCAGGAGTGGCCCTACTAAGCTCTCCAGTTGGAGACTCGTTTGTTCTTACACTTTTCTTTCTGATAGTACAAATAACTTCACAGAGAGTTAGGCTTACCATTTATACATCAGTGTCATTTATATACAAAGTCCACAAATATTACTGAACTTCATCCCTAATATGTATGAGGCTTGCTCGTATTGATAGGAATATAAGGAAGGAGCTGTAAGTTCTATCATCAAGCACTTGGCCTCATGGAAAAAGCAGAAACATAAATCAAAAATATGTTTCTGTGGGACATACTTTAGCTAAAGCATAGGTCCATTTTTAAAGCCAGCATCCTTAAGACCTGGTGAACCCTAGTAACTAGGGGACCTTCTCATACAGAGGAAGCATGTGCACTTGTAAGCAAAAATGTTTCACCCAACACACATCCTTCTGGCATGATAAAAGAAAAGCGAGCTCGAGTGCACCATGGGAGGACACTATAGGAGCTCCCTGATGACTAAGCAGCAGGTGACATCCACATGGGAGAATGACACCAATTGATGTCCAGTGCCAGTAAGGCGGGGAGTCCTTGAACATCTTGTCACTTATTGCGGTTTATGAAGAATTCCTGCTACTTTCTCCATTTTCTATGCTTCACGGAAGGCTCCAAACCACTGCTATATGGGTTCAGGAAGTCACACTGTTTGTACAAAGGATAAGCAAAAAGAGAGGCGGGAAGAATAAATTAACGAAGGATAAGAGAAAAGAAAGGAGAGAATTATAAATGCTTTCTAGGGGTCAGAGAAACCTTCACAGAGGAGGTGCTGTTCGAGAAGGAATTGACATAGATGAGGAAGAGTAGGCCAGGAAGAAACGTGGGACAGGAATATTCAGGTAGAAACGGGAGTTTAATTGGAGAAAGGAGAGAGAAAGCGAATAAAAGGATTAGAAGTAGGAATCTCAATCTCTTCTTATTTGGTCCCAATATTGTTTCCTTCCATTCTGCACAATAAATACTCAGGATATACTTTCTGCTAAAGGGACTTCCAGAAGCTACATTCTTCCAAATGCTATCAACTTCCTACTTCCTCCCAACATTCTTTTTGGTAAGCTATAGCGATTATGCTTTCACATTGGAAACTAGTAGAAAGTTGATTTCTAGTATCACAACATTTCCCAAAGTATCTGAATAAAGAGTCATCCAACTAGAATCAATCTAATGGGTTTTTTAAAAGATAATGCTGGAGTAATTTTCACACAGAAACAATGCTTCTTGAAGGGATGCCTAGGGTGGTAATCTCATTTTTTTTAATACCAAGAATTAATCCTGGCTTTATTTCCAATCTTTTGATTTAGTTGATAGCAAATAAGTAAATCAGTACTTGTCTCTAGGTTTAGCATCCATCCTCCCAAGCTCTTCTTCATGCGTCAGCAGGAGTATTCTACTGCCAACCTACTGCACTTACTACCGGACAACACATTTCTTATTTTTTACTTGCATTTTCAGTTGGCTCTCTGGAATGTTACTTAATAGCTTATTGCACATGTGTATGTATACACTTGCACACACACCCGCTTAGTAAGTGTGAAAAAACAGCCCCATTTGCTTCGGTAATTTGATATTCTTATTGGCTATAAAAGGTTCGATGAATTTCAAAATAAAAATTAAGCATCAGAGTAAAGCTGTCATAATTCAAATTAATTGGCTGCTCTGAATAGCCATATTTCTGAACTATGGCATAATTTTCTAAGGAAATGAAGCTATATTTCTTTTAAATAAAAGGTAATAAAGCCTTCTTTGCCTCCTTTGCTAATTAGCAGTTCAGCAGAGCTCCATTAAAAAATAGCTAAGACTCTTACATCAGTGGACTACATGCAGATTACTGCATGTGCTTATCTGAAATCTCCTTTATACTCACTTTCCTAGCATACTGCCTGTCTAGAATAGAAAGACCTAGGCATAGATCACTCAAATGATTGGCAATTTAAAAGTTATTCATTTATTTATGTGTCCAAAAGGGATGTGAGACCACTCATCACCTGTCAAATTATCTAAATTATCAAATTTCCTCACCTGAGCTCTAAGTACACGCACCTATGTTTCTTATTCAGTCTAATAAACAAGGAGTAACAAATTTATACTTAATTGCTACCTACAAAAATCTATACAGTCTTAGATTGCTTCCATATTTTATCATAGCAGCTCAGTAAGAGAAAGTGTGCTTGAAGTTAATAATTAATTGTTCACTGAATTAAAAAGTATTTGTCGCTTATTATGTATGAGCCACTGTGTTAAGTGCTTAATTTCTGAACCTTGGTTTAGTCATTTGGTTCAATGGAACTCTTTTAAATAGACAATTAGGTTCTCAGGAATATAAGGCTTTATTTAATTTAATTCCTTACTGCAGAACTACAAACTCCTAATTCACGTTAGCAGTAGTTCCATCACTATTCAACAGTAAGATAATATCTTTAGACGTGGATTTAAAAATAAAACATATTCTTACATACACATTAAACATAATATTTGTAGGAATCATTATGGATAGCAATTCATCCCCGGAACACAAATGTTTAGTATAATGCAAATCAGACTGAGCACGAAGCAGGCTCACACACTCTGGATCCGGGTGTCTAAGGTCTAATGTGTGGGCTTGCTTTCACGGAGAGCTTTCTTTCACTTTGTCTCTCACGGAAGCCTCTCTTCTGATTCTTCCTGTATTTTCTCCCCCTCTCCCTGCCTCTAGCCCCACAGGGAAGGGGGTGTTGCAGACATACTGAACCATTTTGCAGGGTGCTAAAAAGGAAGCCCTATGATGTTTCAGTGTCTTGTTGCATCTCCACCTAAGATGGCAGGTTGCTAGACGGATAGGTTGATGGATGTGCCACTGAGCAGATCTCTAACGCCGGAGAAGGACGGGTGACTCTCTAGGAGGCACTCCTTGGGATCAAAAGGAGAAGAGGTGGTGGCAGAATTCTATTTTAATTCATCACCTGAAGGCTGTCTATTTAACTACATTATTCAAGTCTGGAGTATACCTGTATTCAACTCTATATTATTAGAGAGAACAGTAAGAATAGGCAAATTCAGCATAGTATCCTATCTCCCCACATGAACTCAACATCAAGATTTATGTTTTGCTTAAGCAAATTTTAACATTAGCAGTCCTTGGGGAAAAGGGGAGGGGAGAATTTAGTGGAAAACACTACAGATTGAGATAGTATAAAGGGAAGCCATCATAGAAGTTAAAAATTCCTTAGTGAATTTATGAAATAGAGACTCCTCATGCAGATAACTAAGCTTCTTTATAAACTCTTTTGAATCTACTAAATACCTACTTTTCCATTTATAAAATGTTTCCCATAATTCTTCATAGTGAAGCTATTTTACTGCCTGGTGTCTAAATTGGAATAGATGAGCATCAAATGGGAAGACTTTCACACATATATGAATTCTCACCCTCTTTTTAAGAAAAATATCTCCCCCCACCTCCAGATTCTTTGAGTTTGAAACATCCCAATTCCTTGCTCTGGACAGGATTTTTTCTCTGTGCCCTTTACTCTCGCCATCCATCCCTGATCCTCTGACCTGAAGTCTACTATGCCTAGATTACCATTTGTTGGATAAAAGTGGAGCTACTAGATTTACAAAAGGAATTGTAGGTGATCGTTAAATTTTCCCATTAGGAATTTCCACTTTATGATGCTCGAAAGCTGCAAATCACTAAACTTAAGAGCATTTGAAACAAATCAAGAAATTCAAAGCTATATAATAGGAGTTCTTTAATGTCGCATTATCCCTAACAGCAAAAGCATAGAAACAAGCTAAATGATCATCTTTGCAAGAATGGGTTAATTACAATGCAATGACATAATGAGATATTACAATCAAACTAAAACTGTAATAATGAGGATGATGTATGAACATAAAAAAAGTGTTTATAGTGTAAGTATTAGAATACAAAATAATTCAGTACATGCATATCATTACAAAAAGGTAAATACACATGAATTTTCCCTCATTTACCTGTAAAACACACTTCTCCTTTGAGGTTTATGCCATCTGCCATATTACCATCTATCACTCACTCATGTCTGTTACCCTTACCATTTATAGAAGGTCACCTCCAGCCTCTTCCTCCGACATGTCCCACCATTATTATTTTCATTGACTTCATTGTCCATTTGGTGGGCCCTTCCCACACTTTACCCTTTTAGTTCCTTGAAACAGTTCTGGGTGATGACTAGGTCAAGGGTGTGGCTAAGGGTAGGAGTGGCTGGCATGAACTTAAAGTATAAGTAAGTAAATATATACATCAGAATTTGTGACCAGAGCCTGCAACTTTTCCTCCAAAAGAATCCCAGCCCCTGGACTCCTCCATGTCCTCCTTATCTCTAAGCCTCTTCCTGATCTCACTGATCTCCTTATCCAGCCAACACAGAGGGCCTGATCACCAGAACACTCATTGACATTCTCAAATCTCTTTTATCTCGTTTAATCTCAAATCTCGTTTATGAATAGTGACTCACCCTATACTGGGTCTCTCTACTACTTTTGACATTGCCAACTGTTAGTTCCACATTCCCTTGTTTCCATGATACTCTGTCCTTGGGAATTTCCTCCTTCCTGTCTCATTCATAGACACTCTTTGTTCTCAGTCGCTTCCTTAAGCTTTGATGTGGAACAAGGTAATTCCCCTGTGAACATGATACTTCTTATGATTTAAACTGACTCGTGCATGTCAATGAATACAGAACTTGGATGTCCCACAGGCACTTTAAATTCAATTAACTTTACTGTCTTTATCCAAAGACCTGCTTCTCCTCCCCATCCCAAATCTCATTTAATAGTACAATAGTCTATAAAGTTAACCAAGCCTGGCTAATCATTCTTGACTAATTTTGCCCATTTTTCTCCATTAATAAGGTCTGTTAATTTTACCTTATAAATATTTCTTGATTCACTATACTTGTTTTCATCCCTCTTACTGTTGCACGGCCATATAATCTCTCAGTTGGAGAAATACATTGGTTTCATGACTGATCACCTTCCTTCCAATCTTATCTCCCTCCACGTTGCAACCAACATGATTTGTCTAAAAAGCAAATCTGATCATGCAACTCCCCTGCTGAAACTCTCCTAGAGCTACCCACTCCTTATGTCAGGGCTTCTTACTAGCTTCATTTTGCACATATGTGCTTAAAGCGCAATGTCAAGGCATCAGTGACCTTCTCCCAGAAAGCTAAGATTCAACGGCCTGCAGCACACAGTTTTAAGTCCTCACCATGACATACAGAGACCTCCACAACCCTGGCTCTTACTTGCTGAGCTCTCGCTTTTTATTCCACACAAACTGCCTTGGACTTTGGCTCCTTGTATTATGCCTTCATGCATTTTTAATATGATTCCCTGCTGATAATGCCTTGATTTCGTTTGCCTTGAGATTCCAGCTTCTTCAAGAAAGAAGCCCAACGCCTTACCAGGAATACTTCTCTAAACCCACTCACTGTGCTTGTTTGATTTAAATTTCACATGACGCTGCGACCTCTGTGATACACCTAAATCTCCAGCTCTATCTCAAGATCAGGACTGGGAAAGACCATGTTTTGTTTGTTGTTTTGGTATCCCCTATGCCTAACACCTGAGCCTGATACATTGCCTGAGACATATTAGTAGCTCCATAAACATTACTGTGAAAGAGAAGGTGCAGATATGAAATCAGTTAAAACAGGGAAGTGAAATTATGGATAATTTTTATTACTACAATTTTTCTTTAAAGGGGAGATTTAAAACTCCTGTCCTTCCAGTCATTTGCACATTTCTTCTTTTAACAAGTATTTACCAAGTGTCTCTGTATTATAGCCTACGTTAGGTGAGGGATATGCTGGTCCCTAACCTTAAAAAAACTGGAAAATACACAATATAGTAGGACACCATCAGGTAAATGCAAATAACCCTGTGATATATAAAAGGATATCAATGCAAAATTTTGAAACATAAGCGTTTGGCTATTAGTACAAATAAGTCAGTTGAAACATCGAATGAAAGAAGACAATTAAAGAGTCTTCAAAAAAATAACATGTAACCATAGGATGTGGTCAATACCAATCAGACCACAAACTTCTTGCCACTAGGTCACAGATGCAGATAAACCTATGATTAGCAATGTTTGTAGTCAGTGCCACAGTGCGTGGTTTATGAATGAGAACAACAGGGTATGAAGTTGGGGATTAGATAGGGCCATGGTCCTATAAATTTATCCAAGACAGAAAATTTTAAAGGGTTCACACAATATTTTTCTTTTTTTTCTTTTTGTGGCTAATTGCCTGGAAGAATGCCTTTCACACAGAAGCTATACAATAAATGAATAAACGAATGCAGGCATGCATGCATGGCACAATGCCACTGATCACAATCTTTGCCTCCTTGATGATATATTCACCTTAATCTGAGAACTAAAGCACTCCTGGAAATGCTGAAACATGCTGAAGGAAGATAGAGAAGTAGAGAAAGGAGCTCTTCTGAACTCAAGAGTTTGGCTTCCTGCAGAATGGAGAAAATTTAGCAGAGACTAGTAACGATCCCAGATACACCTCTGGAAGACTTTGTTGTGTTATTTGATATTCTGAAATGCCAAACAGAATTTCTACATATTTTCTTCATTATAAAACACATTTTAATCTCTACCACTTATACTGTGAAGTCATCACTTCTTCCTTTCAATAGGAAAAGTAGCTAACGATGTCATCTTATCAGCTCTGTAATTCTGACCCAGTACAAGGAGCAGGAATCCCTTTCTTTTGAATCCATAGCTTTTCCTAAAGCTCTGAATGTCCAGCATTCTTTATACATGTGCAATTTACACGAACAGTTCATTTTTAAAAGCTCAATTTCCCTTCTTAGCATGACACTTAAGTTTCTCTCCCTCTCACCTGCCCTCAGCCTTGCCCAAATCACTATCACTTTTTTCTTGAACTCCTGCAATATCCATTTTCCCCACTTCCATTCTGGCCTCCTATAATCCTTTCACCACACTACAGCAAAAGAGAGCACTGTAAAATGAAATCAGATCATTTAATTTCCTGGCTTTAACTCTCCAGTGGTTTCTCGCAGCACAAAATATAGCATCCAAATTCCTTTTCTTGGCCTACAAGGCCTTGTGAGCTCTGACCCATATTTATCTTATGCATTATTTGACATCCCTGCTCCCCAGTCCTTGTGACATTTTAAGTCACATTGGCCTCCCTTCTGCTCCTCACCAAGGTCACTCTTTCTTAGGGCTGTATCTGTCATTCACTGTGGGTGGAACTCTACATCCAGATCTCTTCAATATTTAGGTTTCTGCTCCTGACACTTCACAGCAGTCCTTCCCTGATCAGCCTCTTAAAATTAGCCGTCATCCCCTAGTCACTCACCATGAATCATTCTGTTGTCATCACAGCACTGAAAATGATCTAAAATTACCTTGCTGGGTTTACTTGTTTATTAACTTTTTATTTATGTCCTCCTCCACTGAGGACTGTAATGTAAGTTCTGTCTTGTCCATCACTGTATTTCCAAGGCTTAGAAGAGTATACGCATACAGCAAACATGAAGTAAATGTTATGTTGATTGAATTAATTAATGAATAATCAAGTCCACTGGCATTCAGATCAATTTAAAAAAAGCAGATCAGAGCTGAGGAATGAACATTACACCAAATACTGGATGGAATTCAAAATTGGTTAAAATGAAAAGATTAGAAGCTTGTCATCTTGTGCTGGGACTATGGGTCTGCTACTTAGCTATTAGCTGTGTGACTTAGGAGAGTGACTTAACCTGTCTTAGCTTCGGTGTTCTCATCTATAAAATGGCAAAGAACAGTAGCTGACAGTATTGATGAAAGCATTAAAGGAGTTAAAATAGTTGAAGAACATAAACAGTGTCATGCACACAGTAGGTTCCCAATGAACATTAATTACAATTACTATTCCTTCAACACAGTGAGTCCATGTTGGTTAATATATAACAACCACACAACTAGGCATCACTGTACTGGGTATCAGGTTTATAAATTTAGAAGTACAGGTGATTAACAATAACAAACTTAAATCATAAGATTTATAAATAGAAAATACCCATAATGTGTTTAAATGTCTCTAATGATTTTTTTATGGTAAAGTGATGTTTTTATTGTAGTAAAATATACACAACATAAAATTTATCCTTTTTACCATTTTAAAGTGTACAACCCAGTACACTGAAGCACATTCACAATGGACAACCATCACCACTATCCATTTCCAAAGCATTTTTCTCATCCCAAATGGAAATCTACTCATTAAACAAGGCCTTCCTACTCCCTCCTTCCCCTCAGACCCTGTTAACCTCTACTCTACCTTCTGTCTCTATGAATTTACCTATTTTAGGTACTTCATGTAAGTGGAGCTGTACAACATTTGCCCTTTTGTGTCTGGCTTACTTCACTTAGCATAATGTTTTCAAGGTTCATCCACGTTGTGGCATGTATCAAAAACTTTCATTCCTTTTTAAGGCTGAATAATATTCCATTGTATGCATGTAATAACACATTTTATTCATCTGTTCATCTGTTGACCGACATCTGGGTTATTTCCACTTTTTAGCTATTGTGAATCCTGCTGCTGTGAACCTTGGTATATAAGTATCTAAGTCCCAGTTTACACTTTTTTGGGGTATATACTGAAAAGTTAAATTTGGCAATTCTATGTTTAACTTTTTGAGGAAAAGCTGAACTATTTTCCACAGTGGCTGCACCACTTTACATTCCCAATAGCAATGCACAAGGCTTCCAAACTCTCCACATCCTTGACAATACTTGTTATTTTCTGTTTTTTGTTTGTTTTTGTCTTATTCATATAATAGCCATTCTAATGGGTATAAAGTAGTATCTCACACTGATTTTGATTTGTATTTTCCCTAATGACTAGTAATATTGAGCATCTTTTCATGTATTTATTGGCCATTTGTGTATCATCTTAGAAGAAATGTCTATTCAAGTGCTTTGCTCATTTTTGAATTGGGTTGTTTTTTGGTGTTGAATTGTAGCAGTTCTTTACATATTCTGGATGTTAACCCTTATCAGATATATGATTTGCAAATTTTGTCCCCCATTCCATGGGTCACCTTTTTACTCTCTTAATAGTGTCCTTTGATGTACAAAACTTTTTAATTTTGATTAAGTCCAATTTATCTGTTTTTTCTTTTGTTGCCTGTGCTTTTGGCGCCACATGTAGGAAACCACTATCAAATCCCAGGTCATGAAGATTTTCTCCTATGTTTTCTTCTAAGAAGTTTCAAGTTTTAGCTCTTATATTAGGTCTTTGATCCACTGTGAGTTAATTTTGTATATGGCATACTGTAAGGGTCCAACCTCATTATTTTGCATGTGAATATCCAGTTATTTTCTAATGATTTTGGTACAAAACGGCTGAAAGGGCCATTAAGTTTGTATATGTCTATGGAGAGTAACTAAAAATGCATTCAAAGTTTCCTTTAGAAATAGACTATAAAACAATATATCTGTTATCAGAATTTTAACCAATTCACTTCTAAATATCTCACACAATAATTTGGGAGAATTGGTTAATATTTTCCAAATCATTATAGCCCAAGACCCTCTCCAAAGGGTAGAATTCACGCAAGTCTACCCTTCTCTGGGATAACATCCTTACGGAAAACATTCAATTGGCTTTTATCATTTGTAACAACAAATAAAATACATATGTATAAACAGATTCTGCGAAATTGTAAATATTCTAAATAGTAGCAGTGAAGCAAGTTTACTCTTGTTTTTTCTTTATAGTGAATGCACTCCAGATAATTAGTTAAGAATGCACTTCTAAATAGATCAGAAAACTGACTACTTGTGCATACAGATCTCTATTTCTTTTCCATAACTTTCCTATTTGAAGCCTAGCTCACAATTTTCTGTAATTTCAAAAGAGCTGAAGTAACTTGCTGACATAACAAGGTGGACATCAAACCTCGTCACTGGATGAATCATCCCTATTGCAAACTTAAAGGTATGCTAGTAAGAGATCCAGAAGGTTCCATCCATTTATCTCTCTACGGGGCATTAAAATATTATAAAAAATACAGCTATGATGTTTCATTCTCTGTAATCAAATTAATTTTAGGATAATATTATTACTCTTTTTTTATGAAAAGATTTTAAGTAATTATTCCAGTATGAAAAACAAAAGAATCAAAAGCTATTTTGAGATGTTTTATGAGAGGTAACCCATTGTATCAACTAGGAGAAGGGCGTTCATGTTTAGAGCAGCACAAATAAGCATAAGGAAGAAATGAACAGAAAACATGAAGATGACAATGTAGAAACAATGCAATAATAAGACTTAGACACCCTGAGTAACACTCAGAAAAATGTTTGACATCCACAGAACCCTGGTCAGATTTTGGTTGAGTTTTTACTCTACCATTTACTGTTCCTCTGGGAGTTATCTGACCTCTTTATCCACCATTTATACAGTGACAAGGCCAATAGTTATTTTGAGTTTACATATAATAAAACTTATAATATACTCAGCAAAATACTTAGCATATATTAAGAACTCAACAATGTTATCTACTTTTATTATTGTTATAACGATAGACAAGTATGGACTTTTGCTGCATCAACCATTGTTATGCCTTGCTCCTACTCTTGAAGGCAACACAGCATGAATAGGGATTCGCAATAAAAGGTCTATGTATAAACCAAAGAAAATACATTTGAGTGAAGGAAAGCTTTCAAAAGAATAGTACTTTGTTCTGAATAAAAATACAGAGAACCATACATTTTTAGAGTTTTTACCTGAGATATAATTTATTCCAATTGCGTTATTTAGCTAGAGACAATATGGCACAGAGAAGGTACATCCAAGATCACACAAATAGCCTGTACATTTATAATAAGCAAATTTATTAAAACCTCAAGGTTTCAAACTTTCACAATCTATTTTTTTTTGGTCAGATTACTGCAATAAAAGCGGTATAAAATGCAAATGCTTGCACCCCCTGAGATCCAACAACAAGGAAAATCATAAACAAATATCCAAGTGTGGTAATTATAAGCACGTACTTCAGGGCATAAGCATTCACCTTTCCTAGGTCCCACCATCACTACTTTTTGTATCCAGTACTACATATTTGCGTCCAGACACCTCTTTCTCATTATGTTTTGTTCCTTCCTTTGTAAGACCCATCAGCTGCTAAGAGATGAGATGTCCTGAATGGGTCAAAAGAGCCACTGTGTCTGAGACTTGAAAGACTGGCCTAGCCCCCTTCCTCTGTCTTTTGCCTACGTTCTGTGCCCTTATTGGGAGACATACACACTTCCACTCCCACAGCTGAAAAACTGAGTGAGAAATATCAAGGTGGTCCGCTACCAACTGTGACTTTATGCCTTGATGGTATCTGTCATATTAGCTGACATTTAAAGAAACAGATAAGATTTATTAAGCCTTTGCTTTGCCGGGCACTTTGTGAACATTGTCTTATTTAATCCTTTCCAACATCTTATGAAGAAAACAGTATTATGTCCATGGTAGAGATGAAAAACCTGAGGCTTGGCGCAGGGAAGTTGAAGAAAATCACACAACTAGAAAGCGGCTGATTTGGGACACATACACGGATCTGAATTTATATACCACGCTCTTAACTACAATGCTTACTGCATCCTACAGTGGAATGTACTGAATAGAGCATATTTAGCTTTCATTATATTTCTAGGCATGGATTTTTATCGTAGGCTATATTATACCTAATATTTATTTTACATCAGCTATATGGAATTGTATTTGACACTAGAAAAATAAAAAATAACAAAATGAAACAGCTGCAATCTCTAAAGTGGACACACAGGCAGAGGCATTATAGGACAATCATGAACATTTATCTTGAAAGCTTGAGCCAGTGCCAAAAATAACATTTTGATGTCTGAAAAAGAGGAATCAAAAAGTAATTATCAATCAAAGCTCCACTATAAACAAGACTCCTGAACAGTTTTGTTCCTGTTCGGGGTGGGAATTTGGCTTTGGAAAAGATGCGCAAAGAAGCCTCCTGAGATTCAGCCACGGGTGGCTTGCCTCAAGGTGAGGGCAACTTCGGCATTGGCCTGCTCCGCACCCCCTCTACTGGGAGAGCACACGCCCAGGCACACCGTCCAGACCTTAGGTCCTCCTTCCCTGCAACTTGTCTTCTTCCCCATATATTTTCAAAGAAAGGCATATTTATAGAAACTCCTAGATCAGGTTGCTTCAAAGTTACCTTTGAGAAAATGCCAGTCAGACAACTGAAAAGATTTCAGATTGAAATCCTTATAGAAATAAAAAAGAAAAATATACACTTGCACTTTAGCATAAATAACATTGTTCTGAGATCTAGCCTCTAAACATCAACATAAAGAGTCCCAACTTTAAAAAAGCTTATAATAAAAGGAAAAGTAAGTTAATTAGATGTCTGATTTGCATTAAAATACTTTCTTTTATTAAACTTATCCTTTTAAGTAGATAGTTCAAAATTCCTAATAGTTCACCATCTAAGTTGACAGAGAATTAGAAAATTCAATCTGTAAACCTTTATATTAGTTAAAAAAAATCCTAGAAACTCTATGGAGCCAGACCAAATTAAATATCATTATTTTTCCCAATAATATTCACAAAAGCAGAAATGACAAGTGAGAAAAACAAGTTATAGGACTTTAACATTTTAATGATTACTTAGGGATAGGTTTCTGATTCCTTTTTGTAAAATCTATCTATAGCTATCTACCTGTCTCTCTGTGGCTTCTAGCTATCTATACTGCACTTTTCCTATGTGAGATGCTAGTTTCATAAATATTAACAGAACACAGACTGTACTAGAGAAGTGTGAAAATTAATTTGGACACAATAAATTCAATTAACTCAAAAAATATACTCTCAAAAACCTTCAAGAGACCACATTAATCTTGTTTCTGTGGAGCGACATGTCCGACCCTAATTCCTGAAAGACTATTTTACTTCAAGAGAGTGAAAACCAAGACTTTGACAACAGTTCTCAAATTAAAAAAAAAAAAAAAAAAAGCAGTAGTCTCAATATCTGTTTTTTTAATGATTCTTTTAATCGATAGCTATGGCACCCTTCAAGAGATGGTGCCCTCTTCTCTCCACAGTATGGCTTACAAAACCAGAGACGGACCTGTTCAAATATAGCACATTTACACAAGAACTGCTTTACTATAAATGTGGGCAGGTAAAGGGAGAAGTGTCTGGAGACACATCATGAGCTGTCAAGGACCGACTGACCTTCAGCTCTTATATTTACACTGAAAGGCCTCTGACACGATGTAGAAGATTCAAAAAACATAGTAACTTGGCTGATCTCATACAAAGAAAAGGACGGTTAAAATATTTATTGGTAGTGCTGTCAACCTGGTAGACTAGGATGACATTTTCATCCACACACATGCACACACAACATCTCCAAGGAAATTGATTTTATCACAGGGAACTGGATTGGCTGAGGTGATCTTTTGAATGCTGACTAATTTATTCAGAAACTACAATTATGTTTCTGATTTGCCCAGACATTTTGGTACTGACTTCAATTCTCTCCTTTCAGGAAAAACATGACATGTGAGAGTTCGAAGGAATCAGCAAGCATTTCCTCAACTGAACTCAGCCCCACTTGGCCTACCCTGCAGTCTCCGATAAAACACACCTGGCCTGTGGTGACTCTGCAGGTAGAGAGGCAGAAAAATAGCGAAAGACGTTGGCTGGGCAGTGTAACGAATAGTGATTCCAAGTATGACCTTTAGACATTGTACAATCAAGCAACCAGAGCTTCCGGATAACAAAGAGAGGGGCTTTGCAGAACTCTCGCAGTAAGTTTTCTAACTCCCACCTTTGAACTGATGTAAATCCAGACTTCTTCTTCCCTCCTCCCTCAGAGAAAGGAGTCTCCCTTCTTTGAAGATCAAACGATTCAGATATGATCTTAGTTCGTTCCTGCTCCTTCCTTCTGAACCTTAGTCTTCAGTTCCCCCTGACTCGCACCTCTTTCCTGGATTTCCAATAATCTCTTCTTCGTTGGCTCCTTCTAATGAGCCTATAAATGAGTTTCCCATCAAAATCTCTGTCTACCCTCATTCTCTCTCTCCAGCTAGTAATCTCTCATCTTTCAACTAACTCCAGCCAACGTCTCATGGATATCCCAAAGACACTTCAAATTGTTCAAAAATACCTTCATTTTAAGCTACATCCTCATATTATAATGGAACTACTATTTACATAGCCCCATTCGAATGAAGCTAAATTCTTGACTCCATTTTCTTCCTCACCACGTTCTGCCAAATTCTAGCTCCAAAACACCTCTGTACTTGATCTCCTTCTCTCCACCACCTATTCCACAGTGCTTCATCATGTCTCACACAAACAAGTAGAAAGCCTCTTATCTCCGACTTCATTTCTCGCTTCTACTAATATATTCTCCACATTGCTGCTACAGTTACGGTCCTAAAATGCAATATGACCCCATTAGAGTCCATGAATAGCACCTGAATAAATTATAAGGTTTTAAAGCCCAGAAAGGACTGCTGAGATAATCTATTCTAGCACAGAACAGAGGAATACTATATCCAAGGGCATCAGTCACTGAGAAACAGTCAGGTGTCAGAACCCAAAGGTCCTGATTCCTCACCACATGCATGTCAAAGCTCACGTCTCAGTTTGAGTCTTGGTTTATAAGTTGAGATACTTCTTGTTCACTTTCAATACCACGCAATCATTAAGTGCTCTTTTCAACCATGTGTCTATATTGTAAGGAATTTGTGAAGCAAAATATGCTCCAGATTCTAGAGAGGTTTTGACAAAAGTGCTTCACTGGACAAATCTCATTGAGAACAATATTTCTCTCTGCTGACGTCAATGGGAAAACACTAGGACTATGTGCCAACTCTCAAATGCTGTTAAATGTTAAATATGCATTCAAAAAAGGCTAGAGAACATTATAAATGAAAACAATAATCTAAAAGGTAGCAGAAAGATGCTGTCATTCACCACCACTGGAGTCTAGAACTCCAGAAAGGATCTTATAAACCCAATTCTACCAGGACATGTCATCCTTTGTCAACAGCATATGGTGTGATACATAGGTGGAAGAAGTTGAAGAAAAAATAAATGGAGCATCTGTGCACTCACTTCTTCAAGTCTTAACAGCCAATTAGGCTGTCTACTGTAATATTTATAGCTTCACAAGACTCAGGTAATAAATGTAATCATTTTTCGCCTCTGGAGAATGGAGGCTATTAAACTACAGACTTAGTAAGGGGGTATGCCATGTATTTGCCGTCTTAAGGAATTTAAAAAGAAGGGCAGTTGTTTATTTGAAGATTACCATCCACTCCTTGGATAGAAAGAAAACAGACACTAATGCCATATGCCTGTAGGCTAATTGTAGTGTTTTCAGGCAACAAAATGTAAAGCAACAGTTAGAGAAATGCCTCATTTGCCTGGCATCATTAGGAATGGGGGTATTTTAAGTTATTTTTCCAAATAACAAAAAATTAGTCCTTTAAGTTCCAAAACTCTATTTAACTATTTTGATGACTATATAAAAATGTACTTTAAATATCTCTGAATTCTTAAATATACAAAATACAATTTTAAAAATCCAGGATCATAATTATTACTCAGGATCATAATTATGATTACAGAATTCTGTGATCTGTACAGCTTTTGGTACCTAAGAACTACAGAGACAGAGCAGAAAAATTTGCCCCCTCACTAAGTCTTCTCACCGTAATGTTTTTCTGGCTCTTGTTTCTTTGTTTTTTCTGTCATTTAAAATTTGCTTCTTTCCCCTTCAGTCAGGCAGTCAACTTTCTTCTTGTTGCTGCCATCATTGTACCAGCTTCCTAGTACTCTTTGGTTTTTATTTCTCCCTGCAAATTTCCAGCTTTTATTTGATAGAGGATTTGGATATTAGATCATAAAACCTGTTAAAATACCTGAAAATCAATATATTCTGATGGAGGGTCTGAGATTCCTTATGGAATAAAGTGCATGAGCTTTAGTGAATATGTTTTCTGAAAACATTTTAGTTACATGAAGACCTTTCTTGCTTACTGACTTCCTAATCAGTGGGGATTTAAAGCATAAACTGCACTGCTTTTTTTTTTTTTTAAAGAGAAGTCTGTGGGTCTCCAATAAGTATCTTCTAACTAAAGTAAGAAGATACCTAGCCATCACCTTTTAAGCTCTTTAATATTTTATTTTTTGACATTTCAAGAAAGTACAGAGAAGAATAAAAATCTATATTCACAGCTTCTCAAAGCTTAATCCCGTTAACACAGTGGCACATTTGCTTCCGATCTCCATCACTCTATCTTTTTGTAAAAAGGAAAAAAAAAATCACTCAATGATTTTTATAAAAATTAGATATGCTCAGTATAGAGAATTCAAACAATGCAGAAAAATACAAAATAAAAGCAAAAAGAAGAAAAAATTATGCCAAATCCACAAACCAGAAATTGTGTGTATGCACAGCTGTGTGAGTGCAGAAGGATATACAGACATAAACATAAAGAGACATTTAAGAAATGGGACTCACTCATCTGGTAATTAATCTTAATTTATAAAATATTGTTTAATTAAATTTGAAATAGAAGAAAATAATTAAAATGAATCTTAAAAATTGTTAGCAGGTATATTTCTTTAAAAATCACTGATTTTTTTAAAAAACAGAATTTTGAAAAAAATTAAGAGACTAGAATAATTTTTAATTACATATTTTAATTTAGATGGTGTCAACTGACTGCCTGCTTTCAATGAAAGATGAAGGCATTAGCATTCTCATGCTCCCTTCTAATTCCCCTCTCTATTTTTCTTACTTATAATTTTTAAATTGTCTAGGTTTATATGTTCAGATTCTCTTGGTTGTCAATAATTCCCAGAATTGTTTAGTATTCATGTCACCTCAGAGAGGATTAAATGCTCTTAGCCAGACGTGTTCCCACAGCTTTTGCACTCATGCATTCTTCACTTTGACTGATCTTCTGGATTTTAATTTCTCAAGTAGTTCCTCCAGCTGAGCACCCGCATTCCCCCACATCAGAGCCTAGTGAATTTCATATTTTGGGAGTTTTTTTCATGTTTGAGAATTTTTACCCCTGTCTTTCCCCTTAGATGGCACCCTGCTGCCTGGATGCCTGAGGATTCTTTCTTCATCTTACAAGTGCATCAACTTAACTAGGACACATCTCAGATTCACGTTCTGATTCAAAATTTCCTGGAACATATTGTGCTCTTTTAATATACAGGTTCAATTCTTTCTTCATTTTATAGCGTTCTCTTGAGTTATATATTCTGTTCCATATTTGGGGTTTTCTATGCAGGAACACCAATTATTCTTATGTTGAATTAGCTTTAGCTCTGTTCCAAATCTATTTGATTCTCTCAAACTACTTTCTTCTCATTTCTTTCATCCACATACACTACAATTATCACGTCTTTTTACTGACACTAATTAGATGATTAGTGGTGTTTATATTCTGTTAGTCCCCTAAACTTGATAATGAATTGGTTTAAGAACCAAGCCACATTATGCCTCTCTGCTCCAATTCAGAATTGTTTGTTTTTTATACTGGAAACAAGGTTTTCAAATGTATTGCTTTAAGTTATGCCCCATTCCTTATTTGGCTCGTGTTAGTTTTAAAAAAAGTCTTGGCTAGTTTAGCTTATTTGCTAGGTCTTGGAGGGGAAGGGACAGTTAGATTTTATGATGCAGTTTCAATATGATACTTTAAGCCAGAAATTTTACTCAAGTTTTGCTACCATTGTTAAACGATAATTACCATTACAAATTCTTCAGTAAAACTGAGTTTATTTGAAAAATGAAAAATAATTTTTGAAAAGAATATCTTAGAAAATAAAAACTCCCCTTCTCCGACAAAGTAGGGAATGCCTCTTAATTTTAACTATGGAAGAAACGAAAAGAAAAGCAAACTGTACAAACTGGGACACAGGTCTGAATTATGTGCACCCATCACTTACATCCTCTTCCCTCCTAAATTTGATGCGCAAAAAAGGCCAGTTTAAATACATATATAAATACTCCATTGAATGTTTCTGGAGATTAGAGCTCTGAAGAGAAATTTTTCCGAGGGGAGAATGGTTACACAAGTGGTAGACAAAATTCTGAGTCTTTCCTGGCATTGCCGCTTCTTTTCCGGGCCTGGCTGCTCCTTTTCTCTGGAATCACCATATCCATTCTCAAAGCAACATCACGTCCCTTTTACCTCCCCTTAACCAAGTTCTCCCTTAGCATATTGGAAATAGCCTGACATTTTCACATGGAACTTCATTAAAAACTAGAAAAAAATTTCATTAAAATATTTACTGAAAATACAGTCACTGTTTTAAAAAAGTCAACTTCCCAAACTATAGGCTTCTCATCTCAAGATTTCCAGTTGATAGCACAGAAGAGCTTTTCTTCATCCAACAGTTTCTTACCCTACACACTTTTAAGGTCACATTTGACCTTCATAGCTGCTTAAATACCTATTTAGTTTCCTTCTCTCCTAGGTCCCAGGATCCACAATAGAAGATACTATCTTATTTTCCAAAACAAAGGAGTAATCTCCTGTTCATTTTGTTCTATCTTAAGGCCAAATACCATGACCTTAGTAGACTTTTTTCATTCAAATTTCTTCGACATACTTAGCCAGCTCAAAAAGCAGCAGAGAATGACATCTCTGATGCTCAATGATGCTCAATGAATAATCTAATGCCTCTGGGTTTGGTTCTTTAACTTCTGGGATGTTCTATAATGCCAAAGTTGATGAGTGCTCTCTAAGGGCATAGTTTATACACACAATTACACACAAATAGAACTGGTTTTTCATAGCACATTCATTAAATTACTATAATCTATCAACATTTTAACCATACCATGAAGAAAAAATGATAAATTTAGTACTGGCTCTGTAAGACTTACCACATTTTCTTAAACCTGGACACAACTATCTTTCTAGTTAGACAAGAGACTCAGAAAAATAATTAAAATCCAAAACTAATCTGATGATTCCTTCCTTAGCTTTCCTACGTTGATAAACTCTTTGTTGTGGGTAAGAGATCGGACTCAGAAGCAGGTCTGTTTGGGCTCAAATTCAGGTGTTAAAACTTACTGCTGTGCAGCTGTAAGTCACTCACTTCACTGAGGATTATTATCTGTAAAATGATGATAACAGCACTACGTCATCAGACTGTTATGAGGGTTAGTGCACTGAGTGTAGTGGCCAGCAGATATTAAGCACTTAATTCAAGCTGGCTGTAATTAACTTTTAAAGCTATATTCCAATCTCTAGAAGGAAGGCTTCTTTTTTTCAATCTTGTTTTTAAAAAGTACATCAGTATTAAAAAACTCAGAGTGAAAGTAGAGGTAAAATGCTTTCTTCACAAAGAGGATAATTTTATTAATAAAAGGAGCTAGAATCACTCACTATGACTCTATTTTACCTTTCTGTCTAAATAACTTTCTAGAAAGGAAGGGAAAAAAAAAGCCAAGTAAAGTGTCACATTATTATTTAGAACATACCTGATTTAAAAAAAAAAAAAGTCTGAAGGTTCCAGATGAAAAGAGAGCTGACAGAAATAGCTCAGACTTCTGTAAGATCCCATTTCTCTCTCCCACTACTACAGCCATGTATTTTAGGAATAAAAGAGGTGACATGATAAAAAATTTGGTATTTGCCTCTAATTTTGGCTGAAGAACAGCAAATGTCATTGGGTAATTTTGCTGTTCGTGTTATGAAAACTGAACTCACACTGGCTATGAGTAAAAGTAGATTTATTGGGGAAGAAAGTCAGAGAAACCAGTTACAAATTCATCCAAGCCTCTGAGAAACTGGAAAATCATCAGGGTACAACGTTCATCTCTTCCCATGAAGACACAAGACCTCTTGCTCAGCGCCTCTCCACATACCTGTCAATCCTCTTTCCTTAACCTGGATTCTGTTGCATAACTCTTTGTTTTCACAACTCCCCATAACTCTCATTTGCCCACAGCTTTTGGAGAGCATATTTGGACTCTGGCCTCAGATCTACAAGAACTTACAGCATCAATCTGTGTCTTGGTTCCAAATCTAGGTTGACCTAGCTCCACGTAGGTGTCCACACTAACCCAGAGAGCTGTGTCCAGAAGGGCAGAATCATGTGAATCATGCAGAGTGGCTCACTGTGGGGTCTGGATGGGATCTGTTCTCCAACAAAAGGGGGAGGGTAGGAAGGACATTTGTATATAAACCATAAAAGAAAGAAAGCATTTAAATCTAGGAAACATGCTTCCATTTAGTATAGCTCTCTCTTTGACTTGTATTTATCAAGGTACAATGTATACATGGCAAAATGCACCCTAAATTCACACTAAAAAAGTGTACAATTCTATGAGTTTGACAAACATATATAGTCATGTAACCATCACATGTGATGAAGACAGAGAACGTTGCTATCACTAACTTGTAGTTAAAAATCCTCAAAATTATATATTTTAAGTATCCCTCTTTTCAGCTTAAAGAAGCAAGCCGATAAGCTACTATTACCTAGCAGCTTTCATTAAAAAAATCTGCCCTTAAGGAATAACATAAAAATTGTATCTATTGATACTGACACTTGAGTGATTGAATTATATGAAAAACAGAAAATCGAGGCTCCTTCTTTCTACTCATAGCCTACCTCAGGCTGTTATTTCAATCAATATTGAAGGGACTACCTTAGACTAGGACTTGATGAAACACACAAAGTGTAAGAGGTCCCCAGTCTCTCGGGATTGAGAGAGTGCCTCTCAGGTGAAAATCTGTACAGTATATACAGTAGACACTTATTGTTATAAGCTTTGGACAATGTCTGAATTTAGACCACGGCTTGCTGATAAATATACACTATCCCATGGCACTCTGCCAGTGGAGGGGTAGAAAAGCTTGGGCGATAATCAAAGGTCACAGCTTTATTTAACACCATCACACACCAAATAGGAAGACAGGCATTCCCTACTGGTGCCGAGACAGGCTGTCCTCCCGTGACTGCTCAGCCCTGCAGCAGAGTCAAATCCTGCCTTTAAAAGGTGGGGCACACCAAGTGGCCTAAAACAGGTCTCATCTTTCATCAAGGGCTTCTAATTTTAAATTGCTGCCCCGCTAAATTTTATCTTGAGTGTCTCCTGGAGTCTCCACCCAGTTTGCTCAGATGTACCACTGGTTTTAGACAAGAATTTCCCAGGGCCGTAAATTCCAATCTGTGTTAACACACAGCCTGCATGGATCACAAAACAATGCAAGTTGATGAAGAATTTGAACAAAAGCCTCATATGTCTGTTGTTTATATATTTCATGTGGATATACTTAATCTAACTTAAAAAAATACTAACCTCTATTGATATCTATCTCTGTGATAATAGAATCCATTAGGGAGAAATTAAAAATGAAAACAGCTGTTTCCTAGGAAACGCATTAGAGATCCTATTTAAATGCTACTTAGAAACACACTGTAGCAATGTTATGGGTTGCTACCTGGACTTAATTGGTAAAAATGGGTAATATCACACATTATGAAACTCAACTCCCCTAAGAGGTGAGGCAGCAAGATTCCTCAGGATAACTTTGCTCGGAACCACTGCCAGTGGGAAAATCCAATTGATCATCACTGTTAAACCACTTATGGTTTGAAATGGAACCATTTAGGAGAAAATGAACTTTCCACTTTCACTTGCTACAGCTAAACGTATGTAAGATGAGGATACAAGACAAATGTACTTAGAAAGATGCAGTTCACATAACCAGCTGGCTGTTAAAGTTTTTTTTCCATGAGTTACAGAATTCAGATTCGTAAACACTCACTCACCTCACCTGAGCACGCATTTTATTCCCATTGTGGACTAACCTCCCAGTGGCTCCGTGTACAGTGTGGCTACACTGAAATGCCTGAAATGCTTGAAACAGGGCCACCACTGCTCTGATGGTGCATGCTACATGTGCCTTTTACAGACCTGAAAAACCTAAACTACTCTTCCATAAAGCTTAATTAGTAGCTGGGATGTGGAGAAATCTGATCCTTGTATTTGCATTATAACATCCAGCGTAATAAAAGAGTATATGTGGATATCTCAAGTATTTCCAGTAATCTCTCTCCATCGTCCATAGAAAGGAGTCCCTCATCTATAGAAAGAGGTCAAGAGTTGCTGTAGTCTTTCATAGCTCAGTAGAATGGGTCTTCTGGGATCTCATGCTTTCAGCATGAGAGTAGAGTGAGGATGGACAAAACCTTATGGGGAATAGAGTGTGGGAGACGAGGAGTGACCCTGGAGTCTAGAGGTTTTTGGGATGACTGCCAAAAACAGGGCTAAAGAAGGGCATAATGAAGTGAGTTCAAGTGGATTCAAAGTACCACGGCTGTGTGAGTCATATGATGTAGGGGGTAGGGGCAGGCGAGGTTCCTGGGTCTCCCTCTTCTCCCCCGCAATGATGACAGAAAACACAGGAGGGGCATGCTCTTTGTTGGCAGGCCTCCTCTGGACCCCAGCTGAAGGGGGCAAAAGGCCTCTTCAGCCAAACCAGGTTATTTACCTTCATTCAAATGAAATACACTTCAACTCTCACTTTTGCTCACTGATCTCTGATTAGAATTTCTATTTTCTCTATGTGTGAAAATTTACACAGGCTTAAAGATCAAGTATAGGTAACGTTTTTTATCCTCTGTTGGAAAAAATTCTCTTTTCTCCAGCACCTTTTATACATCTCTCACAGCATCTTTCTGTCTTGCATTATATACAAATGAGTCAAGTACCAAAATCACTGTGAGCAATGTGATGGCAGGAGCAGCGCCATCATCTTTGTATTCCCCATAGTGCCTAGCACAATGACATCACACATTAGGTGTTCAGTAAATATTTATTGACTGACACCATGAGGTACAAATGAGGTAGAGACAATAGAAACTATTTTTTCTTTCTACACAAGGCTTAGATTTATAATCACAGATAAGACTATTAAGTGCTTACTCTCCGTCAAGCACTATTCTGTAAATTTTACATCAATCAAATCATTTGGTTCTCACAGCAGTCCTAGAAATTATATGGTACTGCCGTTTCTGTTTAACAACTGAGAAAATGAGGCCTTGAAAGGTTAAGCAAATTGTTCAAAGTCAGACAGGAGGTAACTGGCAGAGCTGGAGGTCAAATCAAAGCACATGGGGTTTGGGGCTCTGAAGTCCTGGACTTAACAATCTCACTGTCTGGTTGGTAGAATAAGGGTAGAGTTGGAGGTAAAAGCATTTTTTCTGGAGAAAAGACAAAAGACAGTTCCTTGAGACTAGACAGGCTGAGCCTTAGTTCTCTTCTCTTTCCTCAATTTACTTATTCTCTGCTTTCCTTTTTCTATCTTATCTCTTCTTCCCTAACTTTTCCTTCTGCTTCAACTAGGACATAGATTGGTTTGAAGGCCACAGAAACCAATTCTGGCTTATGCAGGAAGGAAAGGGGTTTATTGGCAGGATATTGGGTAACTCACAGAATCAGAGGGAGGCCTGAAGAAGCAGGCTCAGAAGTCAAGAACCAGGGAAGTTGCTGTTTCCAGGCCAGAGGCGCTGCCGGGCCTCTTCTCGGCATCGCTACCATGAGACGCTGCCGGGCCTCTTCTCGGCATCGCTACCATGAGACGCTGCCGGGCCTCTTCTCGGCATCGCTACCATGAGACGCTGCCGGGCCTCTTCTCGGCATCGCTACCATGAGACGCTGCCGGGCCTCTTCTCGGCATCGCTACCATGAGACGCTGCCGGGCCTCTTCTCGGCATCGCTACCATGAGACGCTGCCGGGCCTCTTCTCGGCATCGCTACCATGTCTACTCCTACAGTTTCAGTCTTTCAGTTACTTGGTGCAGGACTCACATTCCAGAGACAACGGGGAGCACCTGACAGGCTTGCTCAGGTCACATGCCCAGCCCTTAGATAAGGGAGGATGGGACATCTTCCAGGACAGATCCATCAGGCTCTATATGACGGGGAAGGGTAGTTGGTCCCACAGTTAAATTGTGGTGGTCACCAGAGAAGATCGGAACGAATGCCAGGCAGCAAAAAGAATTCACAATGCCTATCTTTTATGTTAAAAAAACTAAAAAATGCCCTCTAGGTCTTTATCCATTTTTGCCTAATGACCCATTAAAACCAGTGATGGGCTCATTCACGACTCACAGATCCCTGCTGAAGCTGGGCCCAGAGGCTGAGTCAGTCCCTCCTGCTATTTATCTGGGTCTCACACGGGCTTGCTGTCCTTTCTCATCATCTCACTTTGGACCAAACATAACTAGGGACTGTACAGCTTATTTTTAGTAACTGTTAGTTTAACATGCTCTTTTCAATTCCTTAATCAATAGTCTCCACAACTTTTTCATTCGAGGAGAGGAAATAAAACAGGTTGGAAATGTCATCTATTTGTTCATTAAATTATCTGTAGATAAAATAAGATCAAGCACTGCTTGAACTTCAATCTTAGAAATAAATCAAATAAATTAACAAAAAGATACTATTTTGGTATAATCAACACAAGAAATTTCAGCTTGAAGTTGAACCTTTAAAGTGATTTTTTTCCCTAAGCCTCACTGGACGCCCCTCCCCAGCCTCGTGTGTGTGTATGCACACACATACCTGCATACATACACATATACACATATAGCGATAGATGCATCACATATATGTATACACACACATATATGGATACTCTTTGTATATAATAAAACAGAGTCCACATGTAGTATCCGATTTCATAAAATTTTATGCTACTTTATGCATCTTTATTTTTTGTGATATTTTGAATCAGATAGCCCTATGATGAAAGGCAAACTCATTAAGCAGAAATCACAGAGTCGTCTGAGTTTATCTGATAATGACTGAACTAAATATGCAAGATTTTAAATTTCCAATGTCAAAATTGACTATAGTAGAGCCATTTTAGAACGGAGTCAGAGCTGCCTTTCCAGAGAACCTGTTTTGTCATCTTGAGCCTGGGACTAGGCCAAACCTTTGGAGTGGGCCAAAATGGCCATTGTTTTATAAGCAATTGTTCGAGAAGTCAGCAGGAGAACGGACATCCTGATCACAAAGACTGAGGACTGTGTATTTTCTGAAGATGGAACCAATAGTCAATCAATGTTTAGCCAAGACTAGCTTCTGCCTCCAACTCCAACTAAAATTCTTTGTGATCACTTTGCTATCACTTCTAAAGTTTCTCTAAACTACACGCATAAATTTTAAGGGTCCAAATATTGCAAGTCCTAAGACACTATGCCATATCTATTCATCATTTCACTCCTATTCACAGTCTCCCAGTGTTTTGGGTTTTATAACTGCCAGCTAGGCATGCCCTTAGAAAACGTCCATATCATCACTAATACTAGGACAAGAAACCAGATGCTGATGATGTCGTTCATCCAGATCAGTGGGTTCTTTGTTCAAGTAGGAGCAAGCAGAAAGGATTTCTTACTGCCCATGAAAATGCCCCAGTTGGGTCAACATCTCTGGAAAGGGTTGAATAGTTTTCAAATTCCAAAATAAGAGATTAAAAAAGCAAACAAAAGAGGTTTTCTTTCCTCAGGCTCCAATAAAGAATGTGACCACTAAAAAAATATATTAGGCCATGTATACATTGCATGTTTCAGTCTTGGCACTTAGTGAGTTTGAGAAAGAGAACAACAGGAATGACTTCAATTGCCTAAATAATTGCAGTCATTAGCATCAGGCTCCCAGGGTAACTGAATATCCTACTTTGCTTGCTGGCTAAAAATAAGTAACCAAAATGTCCCTAGGAAAAGTCAAGGTAGATGGTAAACATCAACTAATTAAGCATCATAACAATAAGAAAAAACAGTATTTAAATTTAAGCACATCATAATCATCATGCTTGAGAACATTACATCCATTCTGACCATACAGGCATAGCTACTTCACATTTCTTAAAATGTGTGTTCGTAATCTCACATTTTGCTCCAAAGTAGATCTTTGACTAAACTAAATCTCCACTTTCAGTTTTGGCTAAAAATCCATTTCTATGATTCTGAACATGCTAATGAACTAGTACTGAGGCAACTGTGTGAAGACACAGCTGGCACCGTATGTACCTAAAGTAGCGAATAAATGAAAGAAGGCACAAAATATTCACTGCAAATTCTCTGAGCTCTTTACAGAACAATTTTGTATTCTTTCCAGAAGCTTCCTCTTATGTGCTTCTGCAAAAATACTTATTCAATGCCTACTATGTGCAGGCACTATTCTAGGCACTGGGGATAAAAAAGTGAATGAAAAAGTCCCTGTATTCATGGAGCTTACATCCTAGTGGGTGATACAGATAATTAACCAGATAAGTTTAATTTATGACAGGTTAGGTAGTGATAAGTGTCAAAGGAGAAAAAAAGAGCAAAGAAGGAGCTGGGAAAGGTTGGTGAAGACAGGAAGAGCAACTTTTAAGTGGGGTACACAGAGAAGGCCTCCTTGAAAAGGTGACCAGTGGGCCAAGCCCTGAAGGAGGGACAGGTGAGTCATATAGGTTTCTGGGATAAGAACACTCAGGCCAAGGGTGCAGGAGGTGTAAACGCCTAGCTAGCTGCAGGCTGTGAGGAAGGCAGTGTGGCTAGAGCTGAGCAGGCAGGAGGAGAGGAGTGAGTGATGAGACAACAGGGTGCTCTGGCCAGAGGAATGACATGCTCTTGGATTCTGACAGGCTCTCCGGCTGCTGTGTTGAGAGCAGATACAGGAAGGCAAGGGCAGAAACAGACTCTAGTCAGGACGCTTTGACAGTGATCCAGGCAAGAGAGAACAGTGTGGTGGGCCAAGGAGGTGCTGCAGACACAGTGCTGAGTTATCCAACTCTGAATATATTTTGAAACTAACAGGAGTTGCTGATGAATCAGACAGAGTATACAAGAAAAAGAAATGAGTCAATAATTTCTCCTATGCTTCTGGCCTGAGCAACCGGAAAGATGGAGCTGCCACTAGCTCATAAGAGCAAGTCTGGCCATAGGGAGATGAGGAAGTCAGTTTTAGACATTTTAAATTTGAAATGCCAATTAGACATCCAAGTGGAGATGGTGACTAGGCACAGGATATGCAACTCTGGAGTTCAAGCAGAGGTCTGAGCTGCAGTTACAAATTTGGGTGCCATCAGTTCATAGTTGGAATTTAAAACCATGACACTGGATGAGATACTTAGGAAGTGAGTATAAACAGAAAACACAAGATGCCCAAGGACCAAGCCCTTGGAGCACTCTTCTGTTCAGACGTCTAGGAGACGAGGAAGAACTAGCAACAACGACAAAGAAGGGCAGGAGGACATTGCCTATATGGAAGATTTTAATCACCCCTATGATACTTTGAATATATGCATGTTGTTTAGTGAATATCTAAAAAAACTTCAAATGCCTTAAAGAGAGGGACAAAAATCTAACTTATTATAGGCCCTGGGGAGTAGCATTGTACCAACAATTATTACCAATAAAATAAACAGCAAATGTATTTGTTGAATAAATAAGCGAATGAATAAATGAATTCAGGATCTTGACGGTTCAGTTTAGCTCGACAAATATTTATTGGGCACCTTCTAGTTCCAGAAATTGAGCAAGATACGGGGGGAAAAAAGAAACGAAAGTCGAGACCTGTCTGATAGAGAAGACAGACAGGTTAGCTTGGTAGTAAATTGGCCGAATTTCTTGCCAAGGGCAGCATCAAGTCAGTAAACACGAACATATCAGGTATGGATGAAAACAGTATGTTCTTTAAGGGAATGAAAGGGCTCCCTTTAAAAAAAAAACACAGAACATTATTTGTTAAGATAATGACTCCCTACCCTACCTTTGAGGCAAGATATATGAGAAGGTACAGTGAAAGCTAATGGAAAAATCATGATTCAAGATTATAAATCTACTGCATATAAAACCTTTCATAAATACACATATCACTATACTAAAATAGCAAAGAAGAAAAATGACCAAGATCATAAGTTATAATTTTCTTCAAAATTCTATGTTGAAAGCTTTTTTTTTGAGGGTTCAATAAAAGCCCTGATTAATGTCAGGTTACCAATCTAGAATGCAAGATATAAAATTCAAAAACATTTGTGAAAAATCAGACTTCTATTTCTCTCTCAAATATTTTTTAAAACAAAAGAAACACCTTACTTAAAACAATTATTCTTGGCCACATCAACACATATGAAACACATAAATAACAGACACACACACGCAGATGGCTTGCTGGACGGCTAGAGAGATCGGTGGGGAAATAGGGAGGCGGGTGTGCTGAAAGACCGTGAGATACGCAGGCATAATAAAAGAGACAGTGTTTAAACACTGACTCACGTTGAAATTATATTACTATTCAAATATTAGCCACAAAATTATTACTAAATCATGAGCGGCAATTTTCAGTATTTTAAAGATTTCAGTTCTACTTTTCTAAATCAAATCAGTTAGCAACCCAGAAATTTTCTCAAGTTCCATCCAGACTACAGGAAAGAATAACTCTGCTCAGTTAGATATTTGCCCTTGTCGCCTCACAGCTGGTAGACGTCACACAACACGAGTGTACAATATACATGTATACATCAG
This sequence comes from Equus asinus, assembly GCF_041296235.1. Classification (NCBI taxonomy): domain Eukaryota; kingdom Metazoa; phylum Chordata; class Mammalia; order Perissodactyla; family Equidae; genus Equus; species Equus asinus. Next base: position 8,160,494 of record NC_091792.1, read on the forward strand.
ACGAAGACATGCAGTTGAATTTGATGTTACCTCAATAACTGCTTCTACTTTTTCTGACCTATTTAAAACGTCAAATAATTCAAGTCATTTACTCAACAAATACTGAGTGCATACTATGTTTTAGTGGTGTTTATATCCTTGCTTTAGTTAGTAAAGACAAGGTCTTTTTCCAAAATCTGCTTGTTTGTTAAAATTCACAGGCTGTTAGATGTTTTACTTATTTTATTTACATAGTCAAAATTCCAAAACACTGAACTGGTAACTATTTCTGAGTTTGCTAAGTGCCTATTAACAAAATGTTATTGTTTTCACTGTTCTCAATTACATAGCTATCAATATGCTAGTCAAAGCATTAAAGAGATAAAATATTCTTTTCTCTAATCAGATTATTGTAGTTATTTTAGAAATGGAATGTTCTAAACAGACAGAAGGCTTCAATGAAGGAGTTTCAGGTCCAATTAATCATCATATCTATTACTTCTACTTCTCAAATTACTCTCAAAGCTTTCCACTTTCCTTCATTCCCACTGCACTGCTTAGTTCCAGAAACAAGTATCTCACACTAGGATGCCAATACATTCTCCAACTTGTAGTGGGAATGATTTTTCTGAACACATATCTCATGACATCATTCCCCTTAACTCTCCTTTTTAAAAATCAAGTTTTTGTTCAAGAAATGATGAACGAGGAAGGGGCTTTGAGAATTGGCCCCTGCCTCCTTCTTCAGTCTCGTAGCCTCATGGGGCTCCACTTCTCCCCTCAAACTTAAAGGTTCATGCACACTGAGGTACAAATATCTAGAACTGTCCACAGTCCCTCTCCTCTGGACCACTGCACATGTTGTTCCTCTTGGCATTTCAGGGAGGGGGAGTTAGAATCCATGACTAACTAAATGCTGCTCATCCTTTAAATCTCAGCTAGAGTCTCCCCCTCAGGGCTGTCACCGCTCTGCTCATTAGGCGCCACTCCTTCCCATGAACTCACTCTGTCTTAGGGCTCACCAGAGTTTACTGTCTCTCTTCCTGATAAGGCTGCAAGCTCCTAGAGGGCAGGGATGTTGTCTTATTCATGGTTTTATCCCTAGTATTTAGCAAAGTGCGTGGCATATAATTAGCACCCAATCAGTATTCTAGTCATTGGATGAATGTATTATAATAACAAATCTATTTGCAGAGAATGTCTAAAGTACCAAGCTTAGGGGAAAATTAACTGCAAGCCAACAGCAGCACTTGCCAGGTTTGGGTGTCTCAAGTAGAAGTGATAAGTAAGCAGGGATCAAGTGGGACTTGGGCTTCCTGCCTGCAGAGTCCAGGCTGGGAGACGGAATGGATGAGAGCACGGCAGAAAATATCATCATATACCGAAGAAGCTGACTGCTAAACTTAGTCCAACATCTTTTAAGTTGTAACTTTTCCAGATTCTCTTACGTAGCAGAATGTCATGGACAGTCCACAGACACTAACTGTCTCTAAAATGACAATTAATACCCAAGAGACCAATTCCAGCCTTTTCTAAGGAGAACCACTGACCCAGGAGCTGAAAGCCATTTACTTAAGGAGGAAACACTTTAATAAGCATCCATGATTTCATATTTAATTAACTTTTTGAGAAAATTGTGCTTTCAAAATCTGCTTGTAAATCTCTTTAATGACTCTGGATAGCAAATTCCAATGGAGTAATTAGGAAGAGTTTCAGCTGTTTTCTGAGAAATACTCACACTACTTATTCTATCAGTCTTGGTAGCCTATAGCATATGAGAAACACACAGGTCAGACTTCTAATTATCATAAAACATGTCTAAAAATTTAAATTCCTAGCCTTGATTTCTGACCTCCAACTAATAAACTACTATGCCTTGCTTGTCTTTTCAATTCCAAACAATTTACATGTTTTAATCGAATTTTATAAAATTCAAGATTTTTTAAAAAACAGTGTGGGGACTTAAGGTTACTGCTCTGACATGTAAGGAGCTTAGAGGCTGTCACTCTGTCCTAACAACAAGCAAAAAGAGTAACAAACCGAAAAATAAACAATTTTCCATGAATCAGTCAAACAAGGTTATGAGGCAGACGGCTACCCCAAAACTGCAGAGACAGGCAGATACAGAAAATCACAACTTACTGGAGCAGAAACCTCTGCAGGAATCATGCCGTGCAGGAGAATCTGAACAGTAACTGACAAATTGCTGGAGGCTCAGTGTGGACAAGCCTGGGAGAGTAGACTCCAGGGGGACCTAGTCACGGTCTGGGGAGGGCAGCCTTTTGTAAGGTTTACCTCCAGGAGCCCTAACCGGTCTCTACAGTGAATGTCAGAGAAAAATCTCCTCGTGCTTGTAGCAGTGAGAGGGGAAGAGGAACCCTTCCGAAACACAGTAGATCAGTCTGTTCCTTTTATCAAGGCCTGCTTTAGGAGAAACCATTTTACCAGAGCCTAAACCGCTGAGGTTTAACTGAGCCTAACTGACCCAGGGGAACAGAAATGCCCAATGCTACCCAGCTCCAGCCTTTCACGTGAGAGAAGGGAAATACCCACCTCCAACTCCCTCTAGCCATTCTGTCCCACCTAAAAGGGAACACAGAAAACAAACAAACAAAAAAACAAAGCAAAATGAAGAAGCATGGGTGAAGTCCGCAGTCCAAAGGCAAAGACTCACCAAAACACTGAGACCTCATCACAGGACTATAGAATGCTTCCCTCCCCCATCACCTCACCACAACTTACGAAAGGCCTGTTTACCACAGTTCCTTCTACCCAGCAATCACGTCCCCCTTTCAACAAACAATTACAAGACATACTAAAAAGCAAAAAGCACACTTCGAAGAAACTTGACAAGCATCAGAGCCAGACTCAGATACAGCAGGAATGTTGGAATTATCAAGCTGGGAATTTAAAAACACTATGATTAATATGCTAAGTGCATTAATAAAAAGTAGACAACATGCAAGAATAGATGGGTGATGTAAGGAGAGAGATGGAAATGCTAAGAAAGAACCAAAACGAAATGCCAGAATAAAAAAGCAAACACTGTAACACTAATGAAGAATGCCATTGATGGGCTCATTAGTACACTGGACTGGACATGACTGAGGGAAAAATTTCTGAGCTTGAGGAAATAATACAAACTTCTGGAAAAAAAATGTGGAAGATAACAATAGGAACAAAGAATAAGGGAAACAAACAGAAAATGGTAACACATATGGCGATATTAATCCAACCATATCAATAACACTTTAAACATCAATGAACTACATACATCAACTGAAAGAGATTGTCAGAGTGGATCAAAAAACAAGACCCAACTATATGTTGTCAATAAGAAATTCACTTTAATTATAAAGACACAATATAGATTAAGACTAAAGGGATGGAGGAAGATATACCATGCTAACAATACTCAAAAGAAAGTGAGAGTAGGGGCTGGCCCAGTGGCATAGTGATTAAGTTCATGTGCTCCACTTCGGCAGCCCAGGGTTCGTGGCTTCAGATCCTGGGAGTGGACCTACATACCATTCATCAAGCCATGCTGTGGAGGTGTCCCACATACAAAATAGAGGAAGACTTGCACAGATGTTAGCTCAGGGACAATGTTCCTCAAGCAAAAACAGGAAGATTGGCAACAGATTTTAGTTCAGGGCCAATCTTCCTCACCAAAACAATGAATGAATGAATGAATGAATGAATGAGAGTGGCTATATTAATTACACATAGAGTAGACTCCAGAGTAAGGAAAATTATCAGGGTAAAAGAGAGGCATTACTTGATAATAAAGGGGTCAATACTCCAAGATCTAACAATCCTTAACGTGCCATTTGCCTAACAACACAACATCAAGATATGTGAGGCAAATATTGATAGACCTGTAAAAAGAAATAAATGAATCTGCTATCACAGTTGGAAACTTTAACACTCCTCTATCAGAAATGGACTGATCCAGCAGGCAGAAAATTATTAAGGACATAGCAGAACTCAAGAGCACCATAAATCAACTAGATGGAACTGATATGTATAGACTACTTCTACCAACAACAGCAGAATGCACATTCTTCTCAAGCTCACATGGAACATTCACCAAGATAGACTACATTCCAGATCATAAAACACACCTTAACAATTTTAGAACAATAGAAATCATACAGTGTCTGCTCTCAGACCACATGGAATTAAACTAAAAATCAGTATCAGAAAGACAGCTGAAAAATCCAAAATACTTGGAGATTAAACAACACATGGGTTGAAGAAGCAATCTCAAGAGAAATTTGAAAATATTTTGAATTAAATACAAATGAAAATGCAACTTACCAAAATCTGTGGGATTCAGTACATAGAGGAAACTTTATAGCACTGAATGCATATATTGGAAAAGAAATACATAAAAACAATCATCTAAGCTTCCACTAGGCAATAAGAAAAAGAAGAGCAAATTAAATATAAAGCAGAAAAAAAGAAATAATAAAAATTAGAGCAGAAATCAATGAAATTGAAAACAGGGAATCAATAGAGAAAAATCAACAAAAGCAAAGAAGCTAGCACTTTGAAAAGATCAATAAAATGGGTAAGACTATAGCTAGGCTAACTAAGAAAAAAAGAGAGAAGACACAAATTACTAACGTAAGAAATGAAAGAGGAGCCATCACTATATATACCATAGACATTAAAAGGATAATAAAGGAATACTATGAACAACTCTATGCCCACATATTTGATAACCTAGATGAAACCTTGAGAGATACAATCTGCCAAAATCACACAAGAAGAAATAGAAAATCCAGGGGCCAGCCCCATGACCGAGTGGTTAAGTTCGTACACTCCAGTTCAGTGGCCTGGGGTTTAGCCAGTTCAGATGCTGGGTGCGGACATGGCATTGCTCAGCAGGCCACGCTGAGGTGGCGTCCCACATAGCACAACCAGAAGGACCTACAACTAGAGTATACAACTATGTAGTTGGGGGCTTTTTGGAGAAGAAAAAGACAAAAAAAAAAAAAAGAATTGACAACAGTTGTTAGCTCAGGTGCCAATCTTTAAAAAAAAAAAGAAAAAAGAAATAGAAAATCCAAATAGGTCTATCTATTAATGAAATTTAATCAATTAATAATAACTTTCTAGAACAGAAAGCACCAGGACCACATGGATTCACTGGTAAATTATACCAAACACAGAAGAAATGATACCACTTCTTCACAATTTCACCCAGAAAACAGAGTGCACACATTCCAGCACATTCTATGAGGCCCAGCACTACTCTAATACCAAAACCAGGTAAAGACACTATAGGAAAGGACAATTATAGACCAATATCCCTCATGAACACAGACACAAAAATTCTCAACAAAATATTAGCAAATCAAATCCAATGATGTATAAAAAGAATTATACACCATGAATGAAAAGAATTTCTTTTGTTTTGCAAGGGTGGTCTAACATTTGTAAATCAGTAAATGTTATCCTTCACATCAACAGGCAAAAATAAAAAATTACATGATCATATCAGTTGATGCAGAAAAAACATGACAAAATTAAACACCTATTCGTGATAATAATTCTCAGCAAATTAGGAACAGAAGTGACTTTCCTCAATTTGATAAAGGACATCTACAAAACACCACAAGCTAACATCATATTTAACAGTGAACAACTCCAAGCGTTCCCTCTAAGATCAGGAACAAGGCAAGGATGTCCTCTTTCACCACTCCTTTTCAACATCATACTGGAAGTCCCAGTTGATGCAATGAGAGAAGAAAAAGAAACAAAAGGTACTACAAATTGGGAGGAAAGAAATACAATGGTCTTTGTTTACAGATGACATGACTGTCTATATAGAAAAGCCTGAAGAATCAACAACAAAACCCCTGGAACTAACGAGCAGTTATAGCAAATTGCAGGATACAAGATTAATACACAAAAGTCTATTGTTTTCCTATATACTAGAAATGACCACTTTACCATTTACATTACACTCCCCAAAAATAAAATACTTAGGTATAAGTCTAACAAAATATGCCAAAGATCTATATAAGGAAAACTACAAAATTCTGATGAAAGATCTCAGAGAAGAACTAAATAAATGGAGAGAGAGTCCACGTCTACGGATGGTTCTTATCACTTTGATCTATGGATTCAACACAATCTCAATCAAAATCTCAGCAAGTTATTTTGTGGATATCAACAAACTGATTCCAAAGTTTATACAGAGAGCCAAAAAACCCAGAACAGCCAACACAAAATTGAAAGAGAAGAACAAAGACAGAAAACTGATACTACCCGACTTCAAGACTTACTACAAAGCTACAGTTATCAAGACAGTGTGGTACTATCAAAGAATAAACAAATGGATCAATGGTACAGAATAGAGAGCCCAGAAATAGAGCCACACAAACAGAGTCACTGATAGCTGACAGAGGAGCAAAGGTATACAATGGGGAAAAGACGGACTCTTCAACAAACAATGCTGGAGCAACCAGAGAGCCACGTGTGAAAAAAAGGAATCTAGACACTGACCTTACACCCTTACAAAAATTCACTCAAAATGGATCATAGACATAAACGTAAATGCAAAAGTATAAAACTCCTAGAAAATACCATAGGAGAATATCTAGATGACTTGGTATGAGGATGACTTTTAGTTACAAAATTAAAGTCATGATCTAAGAAAGAAAGAATTAAGATGGACTACATTAAAATTTAAAGCAACTTCTCTGCAAAAGACTGTCAAGGGAATGAGAAGACAAGTTACAGACTGGGCGAAAATATTTGCAACGACATCTGATAAAGGTTGTTGGTAAAAGTTATTTATCCAAACTAATCAAAGAATTCTTAAAACTCAGCAAAAAAAATGAACAATCCAATTTAAAAAATGGGCAAAAGACCTGAAGAGATACTTCACCAAAAAAGATATTTAGATGGAAAATAAACAAATGAAAAGATGCTATTAACAAAATTTAATCAATTAATAATAACCTTCTAAAACAGAAAGCACCAGGACCAGATGGATTCACTGGTAAATTATACCTATTGCCATCACATGTCATTAGGCAATTCCAAATTAAAATAACAATGATATATCCCTACACATCTATTAGGGTGGCCAAAGTCCAAAATACTGACAACCCTAAATGCCGACAAGGATGTGGAGCAACAGGAACTCCACTCATTGCTTGGGGAAGTGCAAAATGATACAGCCACTCTGGAAGACAGTGTGGCGGTTTCTTACAAAACTAAACATACTTTTACCCCTACAGTCCAGCAATTGTCCTCGTCAGTATTTACTCAAGTAAGTCACAAGCTTAAGTCCACAGAAAAAGGTGCACATGGGTGTTCATAGCAGCTTTATTCACAGCTGCCAAAATTTGGAAGCAACCAAGATGTTCTTCAGCAGGTGAGTGGATAAATAAACTGTGGTTCATCTAGAAAATAGAATATTATTCAGTGCTAAGAAGAAATGAACTATCAAGCCATGAAAAGACATAGAGGAAACTTGAATGCATATTACTAAGTGAAAGAAGCCAATCTGAAAAGACTACATACCATGTGATTCCAATGATATGCCATTCTGGAAAAAGCACAACAATGGAGACAGTAAAAAGATTACTGGTTTCTAGGAGTTGGGGAGGATGGTGAGATGAACAGTTGGAGCACAGGGGATTTTTAAGGCAGTGAATCTATTTTCTATGATACTACAATGGTGGATACATGTCATTATACCTTTGTCAAAACCAACTCAATGTATAATCCCAAGAGTAAACCCTAATGTAAACTATGGACTTCGGGTGATAATGATGAGTCACTGTAGATTCACTGATTGTAACAAACACACCACTGTGGTATGGAAGTTGATAGTGGCGAGGTTGTGCACGTTTGGGGAGGGATTATATGGGAATTCTCTGTATTTTCCACTCAATTCTGGTTTGAATCTAAAACTCCTCTAAAAACTAAAGTTTATTGGAAGTGGAAAAATTAAAATAACATTGTAAAAGTTTCAAAAAGTCCTAAATTCCATAACATTTTCTCCTACTTCATAAAGATAAATATGGGAGTTGCTATGATATCAAGAAATCCAAATTTATATTAAAGATTGAAAATTACTATGACAATATACGTATATCAACAAGAAATCATTATTCACAAAGAATGACAATTACTAAAGTGAACAAATGAGACAAAAACTGGCCCTCTGGAATTTAAGACCATTATCCCTGACAATAACTGTAAAGAGGCTACCAGATGGTATGCAGCTTGCAGAGGCTCCTTCCTCCTGCAGGTTGTCAACTAAAGGGTGCTCATGAGACCAGGTAATAGCTTATCCCACACAGACTCAGAGTGCCTACTAACACAAAAGCACCAGCAGGTGTGGGTGGGAGGGCTGAGTTTACCACCTGGGAGCAGTATCATAACACAGGAAAAGTTGAGTATTTATTTCGCCTTCCATTCAGAAAAGCATCAAAAGGATGAGTATCTCTATCCCTTTCTATTAAAAGTATAGGATGTTGGGACCAGCCCCACGGCATAGTGGTTAAGTTCGGCACACTCTGCTTCAGCGGCCTGGGTTCGGTTCCTGGGTGTGGACCTTCGTCACTCCTCAGTGGCCATACTGTGGCAGTGACCCAAATAGAAAATAGAGGAAGACTGGCACAGAAGTTAGCTCAGGGCAAATCTGCCTCTAGCAAAAAGAGGAAGATTAGCAATGGATGTTAGCTCAGGGTGAATCTTCCTCAGCAAAAAAAAAAGAAAAAAAAAAAAAAGAAAAGAAAAAAGTACAGATGTCATGGTCATTTAAAATGTTTTTCTTTAAAAAATATAATAGAATCATTATTATCTTATTAATTTTTCAGTTATTAGGACACTTAAATTGTTTAGTACAGCCTTGTAAATGCTGTGACCTTTTACAACTCTAGATTTATAGATTTCCACTGTAATGGACATTTAATTTCATTTAAAAAATAGCCAAGATGTTTCAATTCAAATACAATTCTGTTTTCTAAAAACAAATAAGAAACGTAGTATCTTTACAACATCAGGGATTCTCTGTTATTTAAAACAGCCTCCATTTTATATAGACTGATTGTTTCTTGCATAAACACTGCTAACTAAAAACAAAATCCATAGACTCAACTTTATTCTAAAAAGTATTTTTAGAGGGATTATGCCTTTTTACTTCTTTTTGTGTGTGTGTGTGTGTGTGGTCTTGACTAAATTACTTAATCTCTCTGGACTTCAGGTTTCCTATCTGTGAGATAATAAAGCCTATTTCATAGAGTTATTGTGAGGATCTAATGAACTAATGCATGTAAAGCCCTCAGCATAGTATGTGACACATAATAAGTGCTCAATCAGGGGGCTGGCCCCGTGGCCGAGTGGTTAAGTTCGCGCGCTCCGCTGCAGGTGGCCCAGTGTTTCGTTAGTTCGAATCCTGGGCGCGGACATGGCACTGCTCATCGGACCACGCTGAGGCAGCGTCCCACATGCCACAACTAGAAGAACCCACAATGAAGAATACACAACTATGTACCCGGGGGGCTTTGGGGAGAAAAAGGAAAAAATAAAATCTTTAAAAAAAAAAAAAAAAGTGCTCAATCAGTGTGAGTGATCAAAACAATTAGGACTTTAATTATGATGGGCAATAAAGTGCTCTATCCACAGGTCCAAGCTCACACAGACAGGTGTAAGATCAAGCAGGGTAAAGAAACATACAACCAACAGATGGGCATCTCAGCACCAGTCGCTAGGTAACAGAGCAAGGTTCCTGGTGGCCACAGGGCCCACTGTGCTACCAAACGCGACCTAAGTCCAGGAGGGCTGCTGAGGAGGGCGGCTGGAGGAGGAGGGCTGCTGGAGGAGGAGGGCTGCTGGAGGAGGGCTGCTGGAGGAGGAGGGCTGCTGAGGAGGGCTGCTGGAAGAGGGCTGCTGGAGGAGGAGGCTGCTGGAGGAGGAGGGCTGCTGGAGGAGGAGGGCTGCTGGAGGAGGGCTGCTGGAGGAGGAGGCTGCTGGAGGAGGGCTGCTGGAGGAGGAGGGCTGCTGGAGGAGGAGGGCTGCTGGAGGAGGGCTGCTGGAGGAGGAGGCTGCTGGAGGAGGGCTGCTGGAGGAGGAGGGCTGCTGGAGGAGGAGGGCTGCTGGAGGAGGGCTGCTGGAGGAGGAGGCTGCTGGAGGAGGAGGGCTGCTGGAGGAGGAGGGCTGCTGGAGGAGGGCTGCTGGAGGAGGAGGGCTGCTGGAGGAGGAGGGCCGCTGGAGGAGGAGGCTGCTGGAGGAGGGCCGCTGGAGGAGGAGGCTGCTGGAGGAGGAGGGCTGCTGGAGGAGGAGGGCTGCTGGAGGAGGGCTGCTGGAGGAGGAGGGCTGCTGGAGGAGGAGGGCTGCTGGAGGAGGGCCGCTGGAGGAGGAGGCTGCTGGAGGAGGAGGGCTGCTGGAGGAGGAGGGCTGCTGGAGGAGGAGGCTGCTGGAGGAGGAGGGCTGCTGGAGGAGGAGGGCTGCTGGAGGAGGGCTGCTGGAGGAGGAGGGCTGCTGGAGGAGGAGGGCTGCTGGAGGAGGAGGGCTGCTGGAGGAGGGCTGCTGGAGGAAGAGGGCTGCTGGAGGAGGAGGCTGCTGGAGGAGGAGGGCTGCTGGAGGAGGAGGGCTGCTGGAGGAGGAGGCTGCTGGAGGAGGAGGAACAGGACTCTGCTTCTTTTTTTATTCCTACCAGCATCTTACCTCAGGGACTTACTATCTTCTACCTGGATGTTAGTGCAGCCACCTTCTAACCAGGGTCACTACCTTCAATCTGAGCTGTTTGCCTCAATCCGTGTACACAGAAAAACAGCATGGTACAAGTCAGACTATACTGTAATAACTGACTGAATTTTCTGACTCTCGACAGGAGTTCACCCTCGACACTAGTTCTCAAGTTCTGTCTACAGTGCCCTGACAGACCAAATAGTCTCCAATATTGTCCTTTCACATTTTGATCTGAATGTGAAAATTATTTTGCCACTGCTGTTTGCTACATCATTGCTATAGTGATATAAATCAAAGAAATATTCCATTAAGTAGGTTTTAAGAGAGAGAAAATTTGCTGTGAATAATAGGCAAAAGCTATTCAGAAAAATCAGACTAGCTCTCCACCCCCCAAACAAGATTTAATAATCACTGGAATAACTATGGAATATATACACCTTGTGAGCTGTAGGAGAGTATTATCAGAAAAATAGAAGAATTCTGCTAAATAACTACAAAGATGACCCGGGGACTAGGGCACACATCAATGTCTTCACAGACACCGTGAAACTTGTTACCCCGTCTCTGTGTGTGTTTGTACATACTGCTGATCTGTTAGTTATTCAACCAAATATTCTACTGACGAAAGAATGCCTTCACACAATAAGCATGAGATTGTTTTCAGTTCTTCTGAAGGCAAAGCTGTCATTCACCTTCCCTTCAATCAGCTTACTTACCTGCTACAGAGTAAGTCTTACTGAGCGTGTATTTGTTGAATGAAGGCATGTTCCCAAGGACATAATTATGTCTGCCCCAACTTCAGTTCTTCCCACTGTCTTTCCTGATATCCTTGGCTGAATGAATGTTGGCTCTTTCTCCCAAACTCCTGCATCACTCTTAGAGCTTCTACCACATTAGGTCTGTACCACAGACTTTTTGAAGCCATCTAATTCCCTTTCAAAATTATAAAATCTTTGGAAAAGAGATGGTATTTGATGTACCCTTCAGTCCTGATATCACCAATAAAACTATCAGCTCTCCAGTCCAAGGGGTGTAGTTTGAAAAAGTATTTTTAATATTAAGATATAATTTCAAATTTGCAAAAATAAAAAATATACATATTCCCCTAATAATAACTATAAAACATGTAACTTGACCAAGCATTCCGGCTGGTACAAATATGGTAAAATGGGGTAGGGGGAAGCAGCACATCAGATTCAGAGTATTCCTTTTGAATTTATCAAAATGGGACATTTATTTTAAAATGTTCAGAAACACTAGGGTTTTTTTTCCCTAAAGCACATTAGGCATAGTGTCTTGTATTTAGTAGGCACTCATTATGTATTTGATGAATAGAATTTCTTATCTGGGGACAAAAACACAAAGACTTTAAAACAGAGGGAAAAAAAGAAGTAATTCACATACCAAGATGTATTTTTGCTAGGGAAAAAAGAAGTTCTTTTTCAAGATACAATAATAGCATTTTTCTCTAATAGTTTAGAATTGTAAGAAATTTCCTATTATTTAAAAATGACATCAGGAGTCCATTAATTCTACCCAAAATCTCAAACTGATGAGAATGGCATCCTCAGAGAACAGGAAAGGACTTGAGAGATGTCTAACAAGTTTTTCATTTGGTCCCACAGCCTCAATCTCTATGAGAAAAAAGTTTAGAGAAAAGATAATGTTCAACATTTCTCCCTGGGTACCTTGAGACTAAAACTGAAGTCTTTTCACTCCGGGTCAGCACTCTTTCCAATAAACCTTAATCTAATCCATCTACTTTAGTTCCCTATCGGGATTACAAAATTAAACTCAAATGTTATTCTCTTATCCGTTTACTTAGAGAGAGCTGTGATATTTCCATACTTCATTATATGTATTCACCCAACAGGCATATAATACAGAGCTTCTCCGACATATAGTTCCTGAAATACATATGTCACATTCAAATGACTGCCCTCGTCAAGACCTTATTTCCCAACAGTCCTAGAAACAGACTGGAGCTGCCTTATCTGCCTACAGCCAATGGTTCTGCCTTTAGGCCTCTCCCTGGGGAACTATAATTCTAGCTTCATTACGTCACTGTCCTGCCTTCCCTTAGATGTCAGATAAATCCACATCTCTTGCCTCTCAGGGCTCTGAGGTGTGCCTGGAACCCCTGCTGGGCACAAACTCTGAGGAAGGAAGAATCTAAGAAGTAAGCAGTTCATTATTTGCAGTGAAGATGTCTTTGCTTTCATGTAGCCTTTCTCTCTGATTCCTGAGTCTATTTGCAAAAGTGACTAGCAATGCTTTGTAGTTTGAAACAGTGGATAGACACTTGAATAAAAAATGCTAATTTAAAATAGCAAGAAGAGAGTATTTCTCATAGAATTCACAGCCTCTTCTGTTCTGCTTTTTTAGAAGGGAAAAGTATTCCATTAGAAGAAAACTCAATGCATCTATAAAAATAGAACTTCCCACTGGATTCTGAATAGCTGATATTCCACAGGAAGCATGAGCAAGTACCAAGCTGCCAAAACCACCATCAGAAGGACAAACACAGGGACATTCCTTCTTCAGGAATTCAAGGAGTCATCTTATCTCAGAACTGATTGGCCAAGTGACTTCCAATTTTCCCATATGAGTATTTCATTGATATCTTTATGATCATACTTTTCTAAACTATGTTTAAAATGTGCATTTTCTAAAGCTACTTACTTTTCCTATTTATAGAATAACACAACAACAATTAGATAATTTAGAGCAATTACATATGTATATCCATTAATCTCTTTTTAGTCATTGAAAATCTACAGTTTCAATCATTGTTTCCCAACTGTCTCTAAAACTGAGTGCTTTACTGGATCGTGTTTAACTAGTTTATTAATCTCATTTACTGGCAAAACATTTTCATGAGAACTGCCCATAACTCTCCTCTTAAACTTTAAATATTGAAGAATAATTGGCAAAGAGTCTGAGCTCTTCACTCTAGAACCAGAGGTCCAACAGCCTGACGCAGCATATTTCATGATACTATGGTTCAAATGTAAACTTTCACCTTCAGGAGGCTCTACACTTGGTTTCAGACCCGTTAATAACACAACAAATATCGTTACTACAGATACGATCCACTGTAATTGAAAATCTTATTTTGTTTTCACATGAACTGCTTTCTTTATATGTTCTGCACTAACTATTAAGTGCTGAATAAAAAAACTGGTACGTGAAAAAATAAACTTTATTCTAAACCATGTGATTCTTATCATCCCCTCCATTTAGTAAGGAATATAGAAATCTATAAAACTTAAAATACAGCTATAAATAACTTGATGACTCTGGAAAAACGGCATGGCATGAGAAGAAGGGTGCCTTCCTTTGACATTTGATCAATGCTGAAGTGCTTCTTGGAGAGAAGGAGATCAGAATATGCCACCCCAAAATATGCCACTTTGGCATAACGATTATTTTGAACTAAAGGCAACTGAGAATCAACAAACAAAGGAAGAGTTCTCTACCCTCCCCTTATCTGGCTAAAAGCAGGCCATAAATTTCCCTTTGAGGAAGGTGTCTGCTCTGTGTACCAGGGAAAGAAGAATGATTTGTATCATCTAAGACAAAGGGTTGACACCCCGAGGCTAACTGCTTCTTTTAGTTTCACTTCTTTTCTATGAACTCCCCTGCACATAAATATTAAAAAAAATTGTGTGCCTTGTCTCCTGTTAATCAGTCTTCTGTTAGTTTAATTCATGCCTTCATGTCCTGAATTTAAGAGGGCAGAGGAAAAGTTTTTGTTCTCTGATAGAGCTGTGATCAAACCCAATTCTGAGTGATGGTACTTAAGTAATGAACATTAGGAGATGTGCTTTTCACTCCAGCATTCATCAGAGCAAAAAGGATATATCCCAGTTTATACTACCATACCCTTGATTTACATACAAAGGAGATCTACAAAATAAATCTATCAAGAAATAAAATAATGTAAATAAACATAAATAAATCTATCAAGAAATAAAATAAAAAAGAAACAAGTCTAAAAAAACAGAGTAGACGCATTTCTTCCACTAAATACAGAAAAAAAAAATCCCTGTGCTTTCAGTGCCCCCCCCCCAGCAGTAAGGAGACACACCCTTGGGTGGTCAACGGAGGCTGAGAAGGAAACCTGGGCTCCCACCTCCACCTGTCAAGTGATAACATGGCACCTCCTTACTCCTGGCCAGTGTGGTATCAGAGGAGGTCTGCTAAAAAGATTTAAACTAAATCCAGAGTCTCAAATTAATCCAAAATGTCCAGGATATAATAAAAATCATTTATCAAATCAAGAACCAGGAAAATCTCAATATGAAAAAAATCAGTGAACAGACACCAATCACAAGATGACAATGCTGATGGAATGATTTGACAAGGATTTTTAATCAGCCATAATGAAAATGCTTCAGAAAGCAATTATGAATATACTTGAAATAAATGAAAAAAAAAGTCTCAACAAAGAAATAGAGGATATATAGAAGAACCAAAAGTCAATGGTAGAACTGAAAAAAATACAGTAACTGAAATTAAAAACTCAATGGATGAGCTCAACAGCAGAATGGAAAAAAAAATGAGGAAAAGATTACTGAAAATGAAGAGAGAACAATAGAAACTACCCAATCTGAACAACAGAAATAAAATAATATGAAAAAAAAAAACCAACAGAGCCTCAGGGACTAACAGGACTATAACAAAGATCTAACATTCATGTCATTAGAGTTCCAGAAGGAGAGGAGCAAGAAAGTGAGGCTGAAATAGTATTTAAAGAAACAATGTTTAAAAATTTCTCAAGTTTGGCAGAAGATATAAAACTACATATTCAAGAGGTTAAGTGAACACCAAATAAACTCTTAAGAAATTCAAGCCAAGACACATCACAGTCAAACTTTTAAAAACTACAGACAAAGGAAAAAATTTTAAAGCAGTCAGAGAGAAATAATACCTTATGCTTAGGGGAAAAGCAATTAGAATGACAGAAGATATCTTATCAAAAACCAAAGAAGTGAGAAGGAATTGGCACAACATTAAAATAAAATAACTGTCAACCTAGAATTCTATACCTAACAAAACTACCCTTCAGGAATGAAGGGAAAATCAAGACATTCTCAGAAAAACAAAAACTAAGAATTTGTTGCTAGCATATCTACTCTAAAAGAACGGCTAAAGGAAGTTCTTACAGAATAAAAGAAATCACATAAGAAGGAATCTTGGAATATCAAGAAGGAAGAAAGAACAATGGAAAAAGTAAACATATGAGCTCCGAGACAGACTGAAGAAGAATGACTATGCAACATGGAGTAGTGCCAAACTCCAGCCACATGAACAAGCCATGGGTGGACTGTGGCTGTGGAGAGCAGCCTGTGCGGCAGGATTGTGCATAATCAGAGGTTTACTCTCTATTCTCCAGCATACACATGGATCACCAAAATGGCAGACATCTCTGGCTGCCCACCCAACAGGCAAGACTCCCCTTTAATCTACATGTCAACGCCACGATTTAGTTCTTAACTGAGCATTCATATGATTCAGGGGAGGCCAGTTCCCTCCGAAACATACGGATTGAATTTACAATTGCTTAAAGTCAATTGCTGCAATTCCATTCCCTTAACCAACACTTGGTTCAGCTATGGGCCTGAGAAGCAATTCTAAATAAGAATTCATTAACATATCTTCTGAGGAACTACAGAAAATAATACTTTTTTCTAATCTATTCTCCAAAGATCACATTAAAATGCTAAAGAATAAGGAGTCCATTATATGAATTTACCATAATCATACAACTGTTTCTCTATTATTGCTCCTTAAGTTGGTTTTCTTTCTTTTCTTTTTTTCCCATTATAAAGGACGATGCAATGAACATCGTTCAGCATAAAGGTTTATCCAAATTTAGAATATATTTTCTATGGATTTTGCTCCTAAAAGTGAAATTATTATGTCAAATAATACAGACATTTCTGGTATATAGTATCAAATTGATTTCCAGAAAGTGTGTTATCAATAAAATCCCAGCCATGTGAGTGGCCTGTCTCACTCTATCTCATCCAGCCAGAGCAGGTGCCATGGATTGCTCCTCAAGAGTCCTTATTTCCCTTCGTTCTCGCTAATAGAGCCTCAGCTTATGAATCCTGATTGGTCCAACTCGATTTGGCAACCTCAATCCCCTTGCCAGTGGCTGGGTAGGGGTGGGCATGTGAGTCCTGGCCAATGAGATGAAATGAGAGATTTTATAGGGTAAATTTTTCATTCTAAAAAGGAACAGGAGACAGTGTCTTCCACTGGGCATTACCATGCCTGCATGTAATAATGTGAATCATACCAGTCTGAGAACAAAGTCAATAAGTTGGCATAAAAGATGGGAGTTTGATGATATTGTTGAACCCCTGAATTAACCAACCTCAATGATCTTTCTTGAGTCTTCTTTTTATATAAGATAACAAATTATACATATTCTTAAAAAATTCAGTGGAAAATTATGTTTATGTCAGCCACTTTCATACCCCAAGGTAAAACTGAGAACTATTTATGAATATCACAGTGAACAATCCAAAAGGAAACAGACTCATAAGTGTTTGCCTTATAAAGATTAACTTAAATTTTAAATAAACACTGCCTCTTTCCAGAAGAATTAGAGGTGAGTGTTATTTGAAGAACATTTAAAAAACATTATAGGGTCATTAATTTGAACTGTAAATTGGTGAAAAATCATGTTTAATTCAAAATGGATTTCAAACAGAGAGCAAAAATAAGTGAACTCAGTGTACTGTACTTACAAATCAAACACCAAGTAATGGAAGCCCTCTTCCGATATGCTGTCATGAAGTCGCACTAAAAAAGAAAAAAGAGGAGAAAGCTGTGTCACAGACATGCCATGATCAATGTTAAACCAGACTTCTAATGGGCATCTGTCTCCTAACTAAAAATGTTGGCCTCACTCTTTATTTTAGCCTCTGATAGGTCAGCCTCCTTTACAGCAGGGCTTGAGTTCAGACAGACCCAACGTTTAGGTTCTGGGTCTGATAATTATTAACTGTGATCCGAAGCAAATTAATTAACCTGTAATGATAATAGTACCTGTACTTTATAAAATAGTTAAAAAGGCAAATGAGACAATAAAAGCAAAATAAATTTGCATATTGCTAGGTAGAAACTAGATAAACGTTAATAATTGTTATAATATATCTCCGTATATCCCAAGTTACCAGGTTCCAGCAATTCTCCACTGAGAGTCTCTCCTTGCCATTCCCTTTGCCCTCGGCCTTCACCAATGCGTGCCTTGCTCACACAATATGAAGCAAGAGGGATCCTCTGCAGAGTCTCCTAAGTGGTCCCCCTGCCTCTGTTCTCCCTGTTTTCTGGGAAATGTTCACGTGGCACTCCCTGGCCAACTTGTCAAAACAGTTTTTACTATGCGACTTCTAAACTCAAGTTACTAAAATCCATTTACCAAGTCAGCAGCCAAAAATATACAGCTGGAACTTTTAGTAAGATAATCTACTAGTTCCTCAAATTAATACGACTCTAAATTTTCCAGTGAGCTAGACTTTTAGTGATAACTGGACGGAACCAACGTTTCTCTTTTCTGAATTTAAAACACTCACTGCCTACTCTGAACTAACCCACACATTTAAAACTCACCTACTGCTTTTTCTGCTATTTATTTTTGCTTAAGTCCTCTGCCTACCCCATCCTGCCCCAATGGATGGTAAACTCTTCCTTTATCCAGATCACGTGGGGTGGCTTGGCCTTCACTGGGAGCAACAGAAGGCAGGAAAAGCAACAGCCTGGGGGACTCAACTCCCGTTGAAAAGTCACCACCAGAGGATGAGTTCTACCACAACCTGTTCCTACTATGTTCCCCAGGCAGCGATCACCACCATACGGGAAGGGTGGATTCAAAAGAACATTTAGATCGTCACACAAACTACAATCACCTACAGAAGGAGTTTGTAGCATCCTCGAAATTCCCAAGATCAGAGACTTAATGTTCTTAATTGTAATTTCTTACAGTCCAATTCCATCCCTGTCAGATATCACCCTTGGCCCACTACTAAAATCTTTTGCAAATCCCTCTCCAGAAACTTCTCCAAGGTAGGGAAAGAGAGACTTTTGCTTCACTCATAAACACAGATTATCACTTGTAAAATGTGGATTTTCTATAATCATTAACATGAGGAGGGGGCCCAAAATGTAGGCAACCGGGAATGTGGCCAACGAAGTTCAGTCGCAGACGCTCTGTTCGTCTCCTAACTGTATGAAATGTGAACACACTGCGGTCTCCTCCCCTCATCTTATTTCTCTCTCAGTGTCACCCTTTAATTCATGGATGCAGCATATTGTATTTTTATTAACTAACCCTAATAACTGTCCCTTCTTCAGTATTTAGAATTTCTTTCTCAACAATACTATGAAACAGGAACCGTATTTCATAGGTCTTTGCTTCCCTCACAGAGACTTGGCACACAGTAGAAGGTCTTTTGTTTTTAAGCATTTATTATACTAGGTGCTAGGCATCCTCCCAAGCTTTTGGACAGAAATTTTCACCAAAGCTCAGTATACCTATATACCTAAAATAAAACGATTCATACACAAACAATTCCCCCGTAACTTTAATCGCCTGAAGGCTATTCAACTTGCCAGTATCAGAGATGCCTGCTACCTTTGTTTAAACTTACACTGCCAAACAAAATCAAAAGTTTGGCTCGGTGATGTGTCTTCCGTCTGTAGTCATTCAGCACAGTAAAGAAAGCCAGGTCATGGCTGATAACTCTGTGCCTTTCTTGAATGACACAGGCTCACAGAAACCTCATGGAGTGGCTGTAACACAATCTGGGTTTAAATGAGTTCACATAATAGTATGTCTACTTACAGGACTCAGTTATTCTGTGAAAATAAGATGGGTTTCCATGCTATCAAAGTTAAACTGAAAAGTAAAAATCACAATGTGAGCCAGAGGGAAAGACCACTTCTTCCTCCCACTGTCTCAGGTAAAAGCTTCAGGTTGGGTGGGATCTCACGTTTTCAGATCAGGGTTGTAGAGATAAACAGAAATGGAATTTCAGGTACAACTGGAGAAGCAGTCTTAATTTATGGTTATATCTGGAATAAGATTTTCTTACTATGATAACCACTAATTTATTAATACTTAGAAAATGGAGTACTTTTTGAACAAGAATAGCCCGGATGCAAGCCTGATGATCAAACAGATGATATTGTTTTTGGTCAAAATCAATTTCACGAAAGCATTTAGCCAGCAAGCACATGATAATGGTTAAAGATAAACCATTTGGCCAAGTTCACTCCTTCTGCATCATCTAGTTCCAAAAGAATCTCTAATATTTCCAACCAGCCATTTGACCAGATGAGATTAATTCTGAATGAATGATGTTATTGATACAGCAGGAAAACACAGCATCATCTTTTCTTGCGATAAATGTCCACATGCCCTTCCTTCTCTTACTCCTTCTCTCCTTATGACTCCGCTACTTTCTTCCGCTCTCTTTTTTAAATAAAGAACTGGAAAAAGAGAACTAAATGAAATTTCACAATTTTCATTTACTAACCAAACTATGTAATATAGTCTCCACATGTTTACAATTACTTTGAGAATGAGTTTGCTTGCTGTAGAAGCTTTTAACTCTCTAACTACTATTCTCAGAGTTGGAGGAATGTCTATGCAGTCTGGAAGACAGTGTCCTACACAATCACAGACATCATCTATTTCTTTTCAAGCCTTTTCTGTCAGTCAAAAGTATCAATCTTCCATCCTTTTTCTTTTTAATGGTTTGTCAAGGGTTGACAATTGTGTTTACTTTTACAAACACTTACATTAATTATTCCCTATAAATAACTGCGAGTTCACTTTTACACCCATGGAATTACAAGCTGTTCTGTTCACCACAGCTGTTAGCTCAAGATGGACTGCATGGCAGCCTTCAGAGCCACTGCTGCACGTGGAACACACACACCACGTCCTCGCTCTGACTGCTCTGTGAGTGCCATAAGCTGCACATATGGGTGCACACAATTACCTAATTACAGTCGTCCCTCAGATGCTTTGAGAAAGAAACGTTAAGGAAGATAATGAGAAAAGCATTTAAGAAAACAGGTTATAAGACATCTTGGCAATCATTCTTTTCTGAAGTTTGCTCCAAGGTAAAATCAAATCTATAAAGAAATGCATTCTCATAAACTGAAACAGTGTAACAGTTCTTATCTAGAATAAAATTCTAAATTCTAGGGCATTCAGTATGGGATTTATAAGGTGGAAAAAGGTTCTTCTGAGGCTAAAATATTTCCAAAGTTTAGTTGACCCAAGGCCTGATCCTTTTCCTCTCTCTCTTGCACATATTATCAATTTGGCAGTTTGCATTCAAATTATCATGAAACCACTGCTTTCTCTTCCTGTCCCATGTTCATGTACGATTTCAGTGGCATTTCTAGCTAAGTACTAGCTCCACAAGGGGGGCAAATAGGACCAAAGGGGACCTTGTAACAATTTGAGAGAAGTAACTGTATTTAAATGTGATAGAAGTTTCCCGTCTATTTTAATACGTCATTTCATTTAAGGGGTTAAAAGATACAATAAAATTTATAATAATACTGCTTACTCTGTCAAGCACAATGTAAATAATTTTTGCAAGAGTTATTTTACTTAATGTATACAACCACCACAAGGATACCTTCCCACCACCTTTTACAAATGAATGCGTATAGGCTTAGAGAGGTGAAGGAAACTTCCAAGGCTTAACGGCTAGTAATTGACCAGGCTAGGACCAAAATCCAGAGATGGAGGATTCCAAAGACCTGGTTCCGACTCAGAATATTATGTGGACTCTCTAAAATACATTTGTCAACAAACGACTCCCCAAAGACCTTGCAGCGTCTGAGTTGGCTTGTCAGGGTAAAACAATGTTTACAAGGGGAAAAAATAGTTACGGTGACTAGAGAAAGAAAAGCAGGGCTAAGTAAAAAACTATTTATACAAAAAGCGCAAAACACTTTGAGTACAGAAAGTTTAAAGTGTGATGCTATAATCTGGGGATATAGAGACAGCTAGGCAATGACTAAGATACAGAGTCAACACCAGCCATGTTTGTCTCTCTATATACTTCCTAAATCCCTAGAAAACTCTTAACTCCCCTCTTCACTTCAAATTAGGAATGTTAGAGCTTTCAGTGACTTGGCTATTTTACCCAACAGGATATTTAATGTACCAAAAATCTTAATTAGTTAAAGAATCTGGAAAACTTACACAACATGTAAAATATCAAAAATTTAAAATACATTATTTTCATTTCCAAATTAACATTCCATGTCATGGACATTATGATAACATGGAAAGAGAGGTGTATACATATATATACATATATATATGTGTGTGTGTGTGTATGTGTGTGTTAGGAATAGAAATGGGTGTGCAAGGGAGAAGATGGAAAAAGAAGAATTAGACTCTAAATAGAAACCATGTCAAAATCACTTATTAGATGCATCTTATCTGTTTTGACACATACTAAAGAACATTTCTGTCACAAGGAAGTGAACATATTCTTTTCTGGTGATTTATTACCTTTCAAGAAAGACTATTAGGATCTGAAGTCACTTGTCTCAATTTCAGTGTACCTCCTTCCCTCTCCATTTCCTAACAGCATCCTCCAAATAAAATCAAGGTTGGTGATTAAAATTTTGTGAAATTATTTATACAACATATTATTTGGCTCAAATTATACCGCCTCTTACTCTTCCCCGCAACCAAACTCACTAGCTGTTGCTCTCTACTAGAATTTATTATGGAGAGGTAGCAGCCTCTTGCATTGGTAGCCCCCAGTGGACCATGTCTATCAATATTCATGTCCTTGTGCAGTCCCCCCTCGCCCACTGCCTCTGGGCTCGGTCATGTGAGTCGCTTTGAGCGATTAGCATAAGTGATACAAGCAGAGCCTTAATAAGCTCTGTACATGGGAGCTGTCCTCTTGGAAACCACATGTCATGTGGCTAAAAAAAGTTCAGGTTAGACCAAGACAAGAGACCACATGGAGAGAAACCTGGAGGATAAGAGGCCATCACTAGCAGAGCTCATAGCTGCACGCAACTCCATGAATGATCTCAGTTACACCACGTGGAGCAGAACAATCATCTGAGCCCAGTTATTCCACAGAGTCACGAGAAATGATAAACTTAAGCCATTCAATTTGGAGTGGGAGTTAGCCAACAAGAGATAAATAAACAGGAAAGACAATCTGAAATGTGTGATTGACCCACTGTCCTCAAATAATTCTTTCAAAATCATAAGCAATTTGTAGCAGAAAAAGAATATTTCACCTCAAAATATTAGTATAAATCTTTAAAACTGAACACGGTAAGGCAATGCTGCCAATGTTATCATAACACTAATAGAGTAATTCACACAGAACAGATTGTATTGCATCCTCATAATCACTGTTAGTCAGCTCTGAGCAATAGTCCTGGTTATAAATGAGGTAGATTTTTGCATTTTTAGCTTTGCTATGTTGCAAGGATTGAGGTAGCTGGATTTGGTTCACACGCTGTGATGCAAAAATGGCAGCTTGTAAGTCAGACACTTTTTACATTTCCATCAGCAGTTAATTATATTTCACAGCTAGACAAGCACTAGCCAAGCTAGGCCATGCAGTATGCCAAGGCTTCTCAAAAGAGAGATGCCAACATTGAGCTCATCTGTTAATTAAAAAAAAAACTGATTAGTCTCAGACATTATAACAGTCATATGGCACCACTCAAGAGAAATTTCAGCTCCACCATTACTACCAGCTCTTTTGTGACAAAGCTGATCATTTCTAGAGAGAAAAGTTTCCAAATAGAAAACACAGAAATACTGAAAACCAAATTCAGAATCAAACTAACATTTCCAGAAAACTGAAGGCAAATCTGTATGTGTGCTTTTTTTCCTAATCTGTATTTAACACAAGTAATACAGTTAATAAAACAGCATCATTTGTTTTTTTATCTCTCTAGCATAAAATATATTAATTTAGGTTGCATATACTTGAAAACTATATGCACTCTTTTTCTTTGAAAGACAGATCTATGAATACTGTTTATTTTATTTTAAATAAGTATGGATATTTCTTTTGTTGTTACTGTCATCAAAGTTAATAGTCTTAGAGCATTTATACTTTGATTTTCTTTCCTCGTCTTAACATGATACTTATAAAATTTGGGCATAAAAAGTTTGAGAATTTGACTTAGCTGGCAAGGGCAAACAAATAAACTGGTCAAGCACAGAAACCACGGTCTATTCTAATTTTAGATATTTGAACACAAATTCCTAACGCTGCATAAGTGATATCTATTTTTGACAAAATTCTTAGCAATATGCCCCATTTAATAAATGCCAAATAAGCCATTATTCAGTACTCAAAATTAAAATAACTTTAACATAAGAAATCCAAAAATTATTTTAACAAAATTTCAAATATTTTTCTTGTAGTGACCTCAAAGTCATTTTAAACTTAATATTAACTAACAGCAAATTATATTTAAAAGTAATTCATTGCTAATATTTAAGAAAAAGGAGCAGAAATTAAGAACTTATTGAAAAAAAGCAAATATAATTATGACATGAAAACTCAGTGGAGAATGCCATCCACACTAACTTTAAAACTATTGTAAAAGTACACAGAAAAGGCATTGTATCCCCAAACCAGTCCTGAAGGTCAAAGTGTATCAACCTGCTGACCATAATCTCTATCCTTAGTCCCAAACTCCCACCCGATTTCCTGGTTCTGGATTAAAAGTCAAGTTTAGATTAGCGTCAATATCTATAGGATCAGGTTAGTCACATTCAGGACTGACTAGAAGAAATCGTGATGTTTTCTAATAGGCCAGAGCTAGTTATAAACCCAGATTATTCAAAGGGGCTTCTGGCTGGTCTACCAACTCAGGAAGATAGCAGAAAATGAGGAGATATGACCAGTGACCACTAACGATATGGCACACCAGCTATACCAATCACGTGACACCACGAACAGCATGAGAGAACAATCAATACTTCTGCTGGAAAGAAAAGTCATAAAAGACTAAACAGAGAATTTCAGAGATGGTTAATGAAACAGAAAAATAAGTGGATAATTCATTTAATACCCTTTCCTGTTCGTTTTTAATAAAATTATATATGTTGAGTGAAAATTAAATTACTTATTACTAGTATCTACAAATATTCCTTGTTTGAAAAATAATTTTAGATTATCTTGTTGCATATTTTAATTGCATGATTCCATTCTACTTACTATAATTTGTTCTTGGAAAAGTGACTTCATTTCTTGGAAAGGTTAATACTCATTTCAAGTTTCCTTTATTTAAAAAAATCTTTCCTCCTTCAATTATGTATCAATATCATTTATGTATTTCAATAAGTGGTTCCGACTTTCTTCATTTTCTTTTTTCTTGCCTTATCTTTTTGTTACTCTATCTTCCGATACTTACATAAAGCTCATCAGTGATTACTCATAGATATCCTTCAGCATTAGGAACATTAAAAAAGAAAGAGAAGCTGCTGTCACCAGATGACTTGCATTTATAGAAATCTCAAGATGGTGTACTTCCATATCGTACTTTAATTATAAGGAACTAACAAAGCTTGGGCTAATGCCATCTTTCTGTTAAATTTATAAAAATGCACACACCTATCTACTCTGTATTAAAGGTGTAAGAGTGTCTGATTAAGGCAAAAAACGGCCATTGGCAGTTCCTCTGCTCTAAGGACCTGAACAGCATCACTATAGTTGGGACTATGGAACCCAGTGCAGTGCTACCACTCTGCCTCCTATAATCTGGGTCAAAAAGAGAAGCACCATTGTTGATAACTGCACATCAGGCTGCTCAGCTCGCTCCATATCTATCAGCAAGATACCAGCACATTAAATGCCTTAAAGTAGCACGGTAATTTGCTACCTTTGAAGATCAAACAAAGGCTATGTTATTTATGATAAACTGGGGATGTCGCACAGGAAGAAGACTGCATGATGCCAACGAACAGACCAGATAAGGATCTTTTTTTCAAAGTGCAGATCAAAGCAGCATTTAAAACAAGAATAAAATATATCAAAGTGCATTTCACATTTAAGTTAACTACAGCTTTGTGAAACTTTTGCTTGAGTTCTACATATACGTATATTGCACGCCGGGTCATGATATAAATCCAGTTTTTTTAAACTGTAGATCACAGACAAAAGGTTTAATAAGCACTGGGTTATATGATCCTTTAAGAGGACCCTATAAAGTCCTTTCCAACTCTGTTTCTACATTTCTACATTTCTGGATGACTGTGGCTAATAAACAGAAGGGAAAATAAACATACAGTTATTACCGATACCAGGTTGAACACAATCCCCTGAATGTGAGACATTTCCCTCTTCAACACTGCAACAAATTTAAGCTGAAAACATACTTCATTTTGTTTCAGATTTGTTCCTAATGAATAACTAGAGAGAAAACTTCAAACATTTATCTTGCCAATTTAAAAATATGCCCTCTTCAAATTTTCACCAAGCAGATGAGTTGCTTTTCTGACACAGCCCTTGGAGAACAGAGTGAATGGAAAAACTTATTAGATCATCCTCTCTTTGCAACTTACTACCATATTATCTTAACACGTGCAACTGAATTTTCCCTAGAGACAGACCAGCCCAAATGCTCTCATCTTTCAAACCCCTTTCTGAAAACTCACCTCTTGCATAAAGTATTTTTCCAAACTTGATTCATCTTATAAGCAGGAAATGAGTGAGTTTAAAATTCTACTAGAATGATAAGAAATGCAATGTAAAACTGTAGCTGGTAGCTATATTCTATTATCTCATAATGTTTTTCAATTAACTATTTTTATGCTGAAAGTACTTAAAAATACCAGTTTATTTGCTCTGAATAATATATACAAACATGAAGTACATGAAAAAGAACATACTGCGATCTTAGGCTCATAATGGAGGGAAAAGATGAAAGTTATTTATAAACTTATTCATGAAGTAGATATCATTGGAATAATAACGGATATTAACAAACATAGCTAGGGCATTGTTACACCAGTCAGCACCAGTCAGCAGCATGTACCTGGTAATATATTTTTGGTTAAGCATTCAGTGGAACAGTTGGTTCACCCGGGTCGATGATTTTTTTTTTAAGTAAAGAATAATTGTCCATTTATCATGAAATCAAGGAAGTTATAATGAATGCCAGGCATCTCAAACATTTGGTGCGTTTGCTTGCCTCATACACATCTCAAACCAAACAAACCTAAAGAACTCTTGATCTTCCCCTGAAACCTGCTCCACCCCATGTCTTCTGTGTCTTTCTAGTTGCTCAGGATAAAAACAGTGTAATTCTTGACTCCTTTCTCTCAGCCTAAAATCCAATGTGAAAGCAAATCCTTCAAAATATAGACTGGGAAAATCTCTGCTTCTACCCTGCCCCGTCACTATCCTTACCAGTGCAGCCAGGACATCCTGTTAAGATTGAAATCTGATTATTGCCCCTCTGCTCAGAACCCTCCAATGATTCTCCAGCTGCCTCTGAGTCAAGGTCAAAATCCTATTTCCGGCCCATCAAGCACCATGAAGCCCCCTTCCCACCCGCATTTACCTCTTGGCATCTCCCACCACCACCCTTCCCGGTCGGCTCGATGCACACCAGCCCTCCCCTCTCATCGCACTGGCCTCCTTGCTGCTCCTGAGAGCTCCAGGCAAACTCCCGCCTCAGTCCTTGCACTCGCTGTGTCCTTTGCCTGGAATTCTTTTTCCCCGGATATGGCTCACTAGCTCATCTCCTCCAACTCCCTGCTCAGCTTTTCACCTGTTTTGTGTAAAGACAGCTTTCCTGGAACAGAGCATGTCCCTTTGTTTCTGTATTATTGATGGCTGCTTTTGAGCTAGGACTGCAGGGTTCAGTAGTTACAACAAAGACCCTATGGCCAGGACACTGAAACTATTTACTATTTGGCCCTTTACAAAACAAGTTTGCTGACCCCTAGAGTAGAAGAAAAGGTTGTGGAAAGGGAGAAGATAGGTTACAAGAGTCCAGGGTGTGGCCCAGATGATCTACGCAGCTAAGTAAAGCCATGGAGCATGATGGTTAGAAGCGGGGAAGGAGAGATGGTAGTAGGCCAGCTCCTGTATAAATCTAAATGGTGGAGAGCAGCAAGAGAACAGAACGGTAGGAAACCACAGCGCTAAGATGTGCAGGACATTAGAATCTGAGAAAATGTATTTCAAAGATGGGCTGGTGGTGGCCTGGCCCTGTGGCGGAGTGGTTAAAGTTCCAAGCGCTCTGCTTCAGCAGCCCAGGTTCGCGGCTTCGGATCCTGGTGCAGACCTACTCCACTCAGCAGCAATGCTGTGGCAGTGTCCCATATACAAAAACAACAGAGGAAGATTGGCACAGATTTTAGCTCAGGGCTAATCTTCCTCGAACAAAAAAAGAGGAAGATTGGCAAAGGATGTCAGCCCAGGGCTAATCTTCCTCAGCAAAAAAAAAAAAAAAAAAAAGATGGGCTGGTGGAAGGATGGGGATAGGGGTTACTGAGGGAGGAAGTGCTAACAGCGGTTTTAGAAGAGCAGCAAAGAGTAAGAAAACACTCACCCACCTCCAGGTGCAGTGCTGTGTGGAGGACAGAGAACACAGCCAACACTGCCCAGTGCTGCCGCAGCCTCAGGGGACGGGCAGAATGCGTTGGCACAAGAAGCAGTGAGCATCAGAGACCAGTGGGAGAGCAGAGTACATTCTACATATATTACATCAGATTTATTATCTTATAATTAAAGGGAAAAAGAAAACTAATAAAAGGTGCCGAAAGTTGGCAATTTTCTGACAGTCTAGATATTAACCCAACGGTTAATCACATTGCTGAAGATTCGCTCTTTGATAAATTTTCATATTTATTTTTCTTTTTTAGAAGAGACCTATCTTTAAATAAATGTATTCATTTTTAAAGACCAAATTTAAGGAGTATGAGTTTCTGTCATTTTATTACTATCATACTCCTGGTGGAGGGGTGTTCTAAATCTTATTAAAGCGTTCTTGTGATTTTAAATGTTTATGCATATGTCCTGTATTTATAGCATCTAAATTACTCACAGAACAATATATAGTTACTCTGATTTATGCATTCATATCATAACAATTTTAATATTTTCATACTTGGTTTCAATTAAGTTTTTCTTCCTGGTTCTTATTTGCCAGATAGGAATACCGAAAAAAATGAATGAAGATGATACATTTTTTAATTTGTCCACAATAAAAACAATTACATGACATTAATTCTTTTTTTGATGGAAATTGGTTTTGCCATCTCTACTCGTAAGCAGAATATTACGTCAAACTCTCCTTCAATCTTGAACAAAACACATTAATAGGAAACACATTTCAGATTTATTAGTAAATATCTTTATCTCTATAATCTTGACCATAAGTTTTTATTCAGAGATTCTAAGACAGTGGGATAAACGTTTAAGGAACTTCATGGACGTTGTACTTAAGATTTTTCAGAAACAAAGCTCTTGACAGAGGCGGGCAGTTCATTCTTTCAGTTATTCAGCCATCTTCTTGAATGCCACATGCTGGGGATATAACTGTGAACAAGTCAGCCGTGGTCCCAGCCCTCGCACTGTTTTCAGTCTTTGGGACAAAATCCTCTTGCTAATTTTGTGATTCTGCATTTTAGACATCTAAAGCATATCCCAATACTTTCATTTTACTCTTCTCATTATCCATGCCCTTGGGAGCACATGAATATAACATGACTATGTGGCAAATGAATACACACAAGTCATCAGTTACAACAAAATTCACTATAAAATCTATGTGAGGCTACCACATCCACGGTCTTTACCACTGACCAACTGATTTCATCAAACACATTTCCCTGATGTTTCTTTTTTCCTGAATTGACTTGCTATTGAGAAAATTTAACCAGTTGTTTAACCTGAAAGATAAATTTCCTAGTAACCAAAAATTTAACATCCCTTGTGACCTACCCAATCCATCATCCACAAGGCGGCCATCCTTTCAAAATGTGAATCTGGTTATATCACACTCATTCAGCTTAAAATTCTTCAATGACTTCCTATTGATTTTGTGTTAAGGAGCAAACTCCTTAACATGACCCATTTATCATATAATTTATCTTCCAAACTGGGACAATTTGAGAGAGAAAGAGGGTGATTAATTTTTACACCAGTAAACCAGGACAGCCCTGAAAAAGAGGTTAGCCTCGCCTCCCCACCTGGAAGGCTGCTTGCTTTTGTACAGCCAATGGGCTAAAAATGGTTTTTACATTTTTAAGAAACTGCAAAAACAAAACACAAAGCCTAAATTATTTACTAGTGTACAGAAAAAGTTTGCCAATAATGGTGTACAGCTGAAATTTACACAATGTTATAAACTAACAGGACCTCAATAAAATTTTTAAAAAGTGCCAACCTGTGGATTAGGGCATTTCACTTGTGCAAAATGGATGACAGTGCCAATGATTCTTGTCTGACAGCAATGCAAATGAGCATGGTGCTATACAGATGTAAATGGATTCTCAAAGGTTATAGTTTTATTGCCTATAGGGCAATAATGATTTTGGTAGTGTAGCAATCACATTCCAGAAATTCTTTCTTTCTATGACTATAAATATTTTTGTTACTCCTGTATACTTTTGAACTAGCATTGGCATCCTGCTAGTTTCCTCATTAGTTAATAAATCTCTGATGTTACAGGTGGATACATAATGCTTTAATTGGCGTATAGTAGCACATTATATGGATATACCACAATCCACTTCACCAGTCCCCTAGGCAAGGATGCTTGGATTGTTTCAGTCTTTTGTTCTTCAGCCCTATTGCTATCCTTCACCCTCAGTGAGCTCCTGATTGTTTGTTAAATACTTCTATAACAACAGAGGAGCCAGGATTTCAAGGCCTTCTTTGGTCCAGAGGTATTTAACTGATAATCTGTTTGTATTTTGTACTCCAAACTAGCAGGAGGGCTTATCCTTTTTGACTTTTGAGATGCAAGAGGTTCCTCTCCTGGAATGTTACCTACTCCAGTCTCTACTATGGAAATTCTACCTGTCCTTTAAGCTCAAATGTCAGCTGCTCACAATCTACGGACTTGACATGGACTCTCCTTCCTTTATTTGCTGTAGTCCTTTGGGCCTCACTTCAGGTAAATTTACAGGAAATTTAAAATTACCCATTGAAATAAAAATATAAAACCTAATCAATCTTGAGTAAATTTACATAATCAGATCAAGAAAATCAGAAATCATACCAAATTTACATCCAGAGCCAAAGTATATAATGGAAACATGGCTTGAACATAATAAATCTAAAACAAAAAACAAAACAAAACTGAATCTTTTCAAGCACCTTGTATCACGCCTGATATAACAAAATGATAGTTTTGCAAATTGATAAGAAAGAGAAAAATGGAGATAAGAATTACTGTTGTCCCTAAGTGCCTTAATCACTTAAAGTGAACACTCCTGCTCACTTGGTAGAAGAGCTGTCCACACTTTTGCTCGGACTTTATATACATTAAGCCACTTTTTGTTCTTACTGTGGCTTCTAATGTGAATTCTCATACAAATGAGACAACACACTGAGCCATCAACAAGGTAGTACCCCATGAGGTATTGGGCTCCTGGAAACCTGGTGCTGTATTTCTGGCTGCTGTATTCACTGTGACTAGTATGTTCTGGCAAATAGAAGAAACTGGATAAATGTTTCTTAAAGGAATGAATGGATTCTAGTATCAGTATATCAGAAGGTTGGTTTAGGCTAAGTTGGTCTCCTAAACCATCTGTGATGACAAATTAAACAGAAAGTCAACCTTCGGATAAGTGGCACCTCATAATCAACATACAGGCACACTAAAAGCTGCCAGGCAAGCTTTCAACTGACTACAAAAAAGTTAACATCCTCTTAGCTACAATAACACTTATCAAACTCTGCCTTGTCCTGAAGTTTTGTGCACGTCCCTGATAGAAGCAAAGTCCTCTCTTCTTTCCGACCAAGCAGCTGGAATAACGAGCAAGTGACCACCTGCCTAGAAGGCCAGATGTCTGGTGATCAATGTAGCAGACACAGGAGCTTGCAGAAATATCAGACTTGCCTTCTAGTTCTTTATATATACCTTCTTTAACCCACAGGATGTTGAAGGCAGGGAGCAAGCACTCATTAAGTACTTGTTGGTGATGAATTCATTTATTCTTTCAGTAAATATTTATTGAGTTCCTACTCTGTGCAAAGCACTGTAGGCACTAAGAGTAAAGCAGGCAACCAAACAATGTGCCTGACCTCACAAAGCTAATGTCAAACAAATAGCAAATATCTATGTTAGGGAGTGATAAGTGCTCTGTAAAACACTACAGCAGAGCCAGGGGGAAGAGAGCACCAGGAGAAGGGAGAGGAGGTATTTGGAAAAAGCTTCACTGGCAAATTTTGAGGGGAGACCGGAAGGAAGTCAACAAAGCAAGCCATGGGATGGTTCAGAGAAAATCAGAAGGAAGACAGAGGGAATATAAGATCCTAAGGCAAGACTGTACTTGATCTGTTTGAGACACAGTATGTCTGGACTGGAGTGCACAAGGGAGCGGGCAGTAGGAGATGAAGTCAGGGGTGTAAGCATGTGTGTTTGGGGGGTGTGGGTCATACAGGGTTTCAAAGGAGGGTCTTACAAAGGGCTTTGGCTTTTCCTGAGCTCCATGGGAATTCACTGTAGGGTTCTGAGGAAGGGGTGATGTGTTCTGCTTGTTTTAAAAACCACACCGTAACTGATGTGTTGGAAGCAAGGGCAGAAACATAGAGAAAACAATATAAAAAGCCAGGTGAAAGATAACGGAGTTTCAGACAAGGGTAGTGGCCCTGGAGGTATCAACGTGGTTAGATTCTGGATACATTTTGAAAGCAGAGCTGACAGGAACTGCTGACAAATTAGATGTAGGACATAAGAGAAGGAGAGGAATAAAGTAGGACATCAAGGGTTTTATTCTGAGTAACTGATATTTTAGAACAGGTGAAGATGGAGGAGGAAACGGCTGAGGAGACGGGAGTAAACCGGAAATGCCAAACATACCTCTAAATGGAGAAATCAATATGGCAGAAGACAAACGATTTCATTCTTTAGTGAATGAAATCTCCTCCTGCCCACTTGAATAGAGCACATTAAAACTAGGTTTGAGAACATTATATATCGTGTTTCAGAGCAAGAGCTCTGAAGTCAGATTGCCTAGGCTCCAGTGGCCCTGTCACTTATTAACGATGCACATTTGGACACTTACTTAACCCCTCTGTGCCTCAGTTTCTCAGTTGTAGAATGAGGCTAATAAGAGAATCCTTCCATTGGTTTGCTGTGACAATTAAAGGAGATAATATGCATCAGGAAGTCAAAACAATGCATGGTACATAAAAGCACTGAATAAATGTCATGTGTTATTGTTACCACTGAATTAAATGACTATAATTATTAAATTAAAAGGAACTGTTATTAAACAAAAGTTTGCTTTAAATTTTGTACCTAAATTGATAAATTAATTTGTACAAATAGATATTATAACAAATCAATTCTTTTGTACTTGTGGTTGACACTAGGCAGTTACTTGTAGGATGAATGACAACAGGGTTTTGGCAAATGGAGAGCGAGTGAAGAACAGAAGCGTGTGACTGCCCCAGGAAGCTTCAGTCAGGCCCCAGCTGCCAAACAGCCTGCTCTCCAGTCTCGGCCAAGTCCAGGATGGATCTCAGCCTCTACTCCTCACACACAGATTAGAAGGCTGGAGTCAGATGGGTCTAAACTGCCTCCTTCAGCTAGAATAATCTACCAGCGTCTAATTTTAAGCTAGATTTCTTGTAACACTGATTACACAAATGAAGAGTCAATCTTTTTCATGGGGATTTATAAAAAATGTTTGTAAACAATAGGCTTTAGTTCTACCCATGAATAAGGCAGGAAATTATCACCTGGAAACTTTCCCTTATTTCTCTTCAATCACTGACTGCTATAAGATGCTCTCTTTGAAGCTAAAGGAAGTAGAGAAAAATACCTTTCAAATAATTATGCTATTAATTCTATGTAGAAATGCGTTTCCTTTAAAAGTGAAGGTAAACTTGATTCTTTCAGTTCAAATCATTGTTTCCCATCATTTTTCACTATAACAAATTTCAGATTGCTTAATACAGTCATTTCTCATTATTCACAGAAGTTATGTTCTAGAAAGTCACCACGAACATTAAACTAGCAAATACTGAACCAGTGCTTCCAGGCGAGAGCCAGGGTTAGCTTCCTGCAAGCTTCTAGTCACAATACTTTTGTCAACTAATCAATGTATAACCTTGCTTTTTCTGTTTAAAGACACATTATGCAACACATATTACTTTATTAACATTGAACCCATGGCCACAGCACTATAACTCATGCAGCTTCTCTAAAAGATAACCTAACACATGTATTTTCTCCATAAGGCACACATTTTTTGAGCTTAGAAACACTACACAGCACTTCAGCATTATGCTTGGGGGTCACTTTAAACAGAAAAATCAGGCGATATATAGATGGTGAAAAGGACACTTGTTTTGAGGACAAGAGCTTACACAGGAAGGCAGAGTGTCACCTTGTTAGCCCTCAGCGGGGAAGGCCCCCGCATGTCCGGTGACTGGAACTTTTTGCTGCTCTGCATGTCTGTGAATGTCGGAGAATGAGCACAAAAGCGCCCCAGGTATTGATGGGATTACAAATAAATTTTAGCAAGCAGGTGAATTTGCAAATACAGAATCTGCAAATAATGAGGACTGACTGTATTTATTTCCTTATGCAGCTTCAATAGATCGTGGCCCTCAGCTCTTTAATTATACTTACCTGCTCTTCAGCATTACAATCAAGTATTACTAATAAACACCAATACTTAACTGTAGATTTGGAAATTAAACTTATGTGGTTAATCATTTATAAAGTAAAACTTTCTTACATATCAATTAGCATCTGATCAATCTACGTTATCAGCTTCCATTTTCCAGATACAATCTTCCTAAATATTTCATTCTTTCTATATAATCATAAACACTATTAAAAGACTGTCTACATACGACTCTGTGGTAAATACTACACTAGCAAATTACACTGCAGTTTATAACTGACTATAAGATCGGCTTCCATTCAGGAAAGAAAATAAAAAAGAAAGAGAAAAGGATTAAGAGATATAGCCTTGTTAATTTCAAAAAAAAAAAAAAGCCATCTTTAATACTAGGATTATGAACTATGATTAACACGAATGTGAAAATGAGCAGTAAAATCCAAAGTTTGGACCCTTCTTCTGGATTGCTGCCATGGGACCATGAAGTTTGAGGAAGGTGATTATCTCCTTCTCCGAGTAAAGAACTTCTCTTTGCCGCTACAAAGCCTCTGGGCGTTGAAATTATTCATCATTTCATGGCATATTTGGGGCTCTCTGGCAAAAACAACTCTCTAAAGATGATGCATATGAATAAAAAAAGGAGAAAAGTATTTTATTATACAATGAAAAATTAGGGTAAAGCTCTCTTTCTGGTAAAGGTGAATGCCTTTTTTTATTTTTTCATTTTTCAAGGGCAATGAAATCTTAGAAAATAAAATGTTATTTCAGTGTCATTTTGGAAAAGTTACAATTCGATTATCTCCTAAACAGAAAGACTTTTGAACCAGGTTGAAGGTTTGTCCGAACAATCTGAGAACAGAAAAAAGGGGCAGCTGTACCTGGTCCTCTTGCTCCGAGTTCCCAGTGACATAAAACTGCACCCCGGAATGTCAGACACAGATGGAAGAACATTTCCACCAACCTAAAAAATTCTTTATTTTTCAACTTGGCAAAACAAAATCTAAATAGTAAAAAACGCTGTAAAACAATGGTACACTGGAATTAAAGGACTAATGTTTTTTATTTTGAGTATATTTTTTCAATTACATAATTCATTAAACACAAAAGACACTGAGGAAGAAATTGTGCTAAGTGCTAGACTGAACAGAACTACCCATTGGGCTGAGCCTCAGAAAAACTTTTCCAAATTGCCAAAGCAATTGAACCTCTGAATAAATAAGTTTGTATCAGAAATTCCTAGAACCTAGGGTAATAATTTCTGTCGTGACCACTTGTGCCACATTCAATTCTGGAAACCAAAAATGGACTCAAAACAATTTTAATAATTTGGCTTTTTAAGGAAAGATAGATGGCACTAACTGACTAAAAGTAACTTTTTGGTCTTTTAAACTTTTTTCAGTAAGAGATGACTCTCAGTAAAACTTACATTCTGCATAATGCATATATAAACAAAAAGGCACACACACACAACTGAAACGGTACACAGAACCATTCTAACCTTACTGCACGCAATACACTCTGAAATCTTTTCCTATTTATTTATTTCATGACATTTAGTGGTCACCAATGGGTCATGATGTACTGTTCACATAACACTGGACAACAGGATCCATCCTCTCTCTCCTGGTTCAGGGCCTCAGTGCTAGAAGTGAACTGACTTAGGAACTTAAGTTCCTTAGACGATAATATATGTCATAGAAACTTACTCTTGTCCATTAGATTATGTTCTTAGTAAAAAATAGAAAGGATGAAAAAACAAATTCGCCATTCTGT